>NC_048414.1:6381995-6444242 GCF_013103735.1 Etheostoma cragini | reverse complement strand
ATATTTCAATGATATTTTGCTCCTACTGTTAGTTTGCAGTGTTCTCTCTGGGTTGTCTGTATATTCAAGAACACCTTGAGGTACAGTCTGAAGGGTGCTGTGATTATTGTATATTATGAATATTGCAAACTAAGGACAAACAAAGGATTTCAAAACCCCTTGGGAAATGTTCAAATGGTGCACTTATATAGCTTTTGTACCAAACTGACTGAGTGCTTTACAATTGCCCTCATTCACACACTGATGGTGATGGAGCTGCCTTGCAAAGTGCTGGTGTTTTGGTTCAGCGTCTTGTCCAAGGACATGTAAGCCACAGCTGCTCAGACGTATACATTCCATGCAGTAATTATGTAAATGCATGTTATTTTCAAGCAAACACTAATCGCAGAAACAGACCATTACATTGAAAAAATCATGGTCTTCAAATAGATGAAATGTTTTCTATGTTACTTCAGAAATGCAATAACAGCTCTGTGTAATCTGTTGCCAATAATCAAGAAAAAATCACCATAAAAAGCAAAGTTCAGATCCGCTTTCAAGCTTCTATTTGTTATACAGTACAGACAGTACTTTAGATTGGCACAAACACTAGACTACATTCTATAAGGCAATATTGCAAGTATGATTTTACCCATATTTGTGATTGATTCATGACAGCGCATGGAATTCCAGGAGAAGTGGTAGCTCAGGTTGTAACTACGGATGTGGTTTTTGTAGTGCATCTTTATGATTCCATCGGCTGGAAAGAACAGCCGCATTGGGAATTTGGGTTTTATGAATGTTGTTTTGATAAAAGTGATTTACATTTTCAGTGGAGATTTAAGATGTAAGGATAAAATGGCAAAAAAAATCATGCTAAATTAAAAGGCCATGATGAAGTACCCACAATAGTTTTTGAATTGAGTATTCAGAACACAATTTTGAGAGCAAAGGGTATTCTGCCATTGATGTACAAATATTTAGTGTAAGCAGTTAGTAAGATAATTTGAGCTTTCGCCAAAGCAACTACAAAACTCCCTTGAGATGTACTCTGCTGAGGTGTCCCTCCCCCGAACACCTGTGACACTAAAGAGAGGCGTAATGAAGTTGTGCGTGGAAGAACAGGGTGACTGTGACAGCACTAAAAAATGTGGGCCAACTCAACAGAAATTTCTTCAACTGGGAAATTATGAGAAGGTAGCCTACATCTGGGTGGACAGTGTTCACAACCTGCAGTGCCTTTGCTTCAAATATGTGAAGAAACGGTTGTCTCTGTCAGCAGAGACTGAGGCAGCTATCATGGCAGGGCTGTTTGTGCCAGATGGCACAGTCTCATAGAAAGCAGGGATGAGTGACTAATGTAGGGAACTGGAGGTGTGACATGATTGAATAAAACAAACGTTTGGAAAGAAAACTATCTTAAATTGCTCTGTCATAAGTGGCGCTGAGTCAGTAGCTTCTCCCACTTACAGAATATCAGTTATTTTTCCATAGAATATATCTAAACTAAAAAAATATACCGTACATCCTCGTGAGAGTTTAGCCTGACTGTAAAGAGCTGTACCTTAACCCTGACTAAAGTTTAGTCTAAGGCCTGGTCCTACCAGACTCTCAAACTTTTCACTTGTACAGAGAGTCTGGCCACTCTCCATTGACAAATGTTAACTTCCTTCAATGTGGTACTCTAAAGTTTAAAACTATTAGATCTGCCATAACCAATTGTTAACGTTTGGTTGTTATGTATGTCGTGTGCAACAAAAGGGCAGACCGACTCATATTGCTCATATTTAGCATTAGCATTGCTAACATTAACCTAAGCCAACTCCTTCACCACTAATGAAGCAAGTTGGAAAATGTAATCTTTTCCCAAACCCCATGGGCTACAACATCATGGCCAGCAGCAAACCTCAGCAAAGATTGTTCTTGCTTGTGCTTTAACTTCTGGATATTCGTTAGAGTTGCAACAACAAATCAAATGGCTACATTCGCATCTTTCTCCGTCACGATTATGGAACTACAACTCTAGTGCATGGCCTCAACGTCATCGTTCTCGTCCACTCCCTTGGTCAACGTCATCGTTCTCGTCCACTCCCTTGGTCAACGTCATCGTTCTCGTCCACTCCCTTGGTTCGCTGATTGGACCGTCAAAAATTTGGCCGGAGAAAACAAACCACTATACCGCAAACCCAGACATAGTACCAAAGGATAATGAAAATTGAGTACAAGTACGTAGGAGGGCAGAGCCACGCTAGCTCACACCATCGTTTTGACTGTGAAGTTTGACACTTAACCTGTGAAATAGTTGTTTGGCATTGACCATCTTAATTCAAGGTCCACTTTCTAGCTTTCCCCCATGCAACTTTCAAATGTATCTTATAGTCTTCACCCGCTAATGGACGAGGATAGACTGGGTAAATCCCGCCCACTGTGCCGGCGATTTCCTTTTACCCTGTAACTCTGTCTGTAGACTTCAAAGTTTAGTTCTTCTGCTTTAGTCCATAAGTTTGTGAGAACCCATCACAAACTGGCTTATCTACCTGGCACGCTATTGGCAGGTTTAAAAAAGCCAAGGGCAACTAAGGTGATAGTGGACATGAACGTGAACTCGCGCTATCCTCTCAAGCTGAAGGAATTGTGAATAAAAAGGGTTAACGTTGCACAATTTCAGTTGTGTGGTTTGGATTTAAAAAAAGCGATAAGTAGCATCCATCACCAGATCAGCTAACATCAGAGACCACACAGAGTATGAAAATGCAGACTTGTGTTGGCTGGTTGGAGTCCACACACACAGCCTGCAATGTATAAGTAGTAACGGCACTAGCATTAGTTGTGCGGCTGCTGTACTAAAACAACAATCACGTGTTGTCTTTTGGGGCCATTGCCTCATATGAAAACATTCAAAAAGGAGCAATAATATAACAAGCCCTATTTCTTGTGTACCATAAGACACTTGGTTACATATGCACTTGTTTAATTTGTTTGGTTTGGTACAACCTCTACAAACATTTGAGATGCTTTCTTGGCAGGAGTTTACATTTGTGTTGCCTTTACCTAGTTTTAGGTTGTTTACAAATTATTGATTTTGAGCAGTATCAGCAAAACAAATCATTGTGATAAATATCAATCATAATGGGAAAATATATTGTGATATTTTTTTTTGCCATATATTGCCCAGCCTTAATGGCAATGTCATATTATGGTGTCACTCGGCTCCTAGTTGTCGTCATCATCCTACTGTTGCAGATTTAAGGTGTTGCTGTCCCTCCAAATTAATAATATGGACGTTTGTAATCAACCCCCCGACTTCAATATCACTCAACCAAAGAGGAGTAGTAGAAGTAAGCTACCATGGTTCTTAACCATGAGAGTTTTACTCGTTTTTATTCTGGTCACTGTCTACATTCCATCTCAGGCATGTGTTAGTGAGGCGTTACTGCACCTGGCCGACCTAATAACCGACGTGGAAAAACCTTACTCCTTGCACATTGTTCTTGGGGACTTCAACAGAGCAAACACCAGTCATGAACTTCCAAAGCATAGACAGCATATTAAGTGCCCCATTAGGGACACTAACACACTAGACCACTGCTTTACTACAATAAAGGGCGCCTATCGCTCTGTGCCGCTTTGGGACTCTCTGATCACTGTCTGGTCCATCTTGTCCCGACATACAGGCAGAAACTAAAATCTGTTAAACCTGTCAAAGAGTGTGGGGGAAAAAAAATGGACCAATGAGTCAAAGCTGGATATATAGGCCTGCTTTGACTGTACTGATCGGAGTGCTTCTGAGGCTGCAACCACTGATCTGGACAAACTGACACTGACATCATACATCAGTTTTTGTGAGGACGTGTTTGTGGCGACCGAAACCTTCTACTCATACAAAAACCCTGGTTCACAGCAAAACTCAGGCAGCTTTGTCAGTCCAAAGAGGAGGCTTTCAGAAGTGTGGACAGAGTCATGTATAACCAGGCCAGGAACACATCGACCAAAGAGATCAAAGCAACTAAGAGAAGCTATGCTGATAAGATGGAAAACCGCTTCCCAAACTGCAACCATCAGTCAGTGAGAGCATCCCCCAACACTGCTGGTCCTCAGCGACTGGCTGACGAGCTGAATTGATTTTAGTATAGGTTTGAAAAGCCGACAGTTCCACCCCTCCCCCGCACCAACTCACTTCAGTCAATCACCTTTCCCCACCCGTACGCTGTCACCTCCCCCCCCCCGACCCCTCACCTGCACTTACTATCTGAAGTAGATGTGTGTCAGCTCTTCCAGAGGCAGAATACCAGAAAGGCTCCTGGCCCAGACCGTGTGTCACCAATCTGCCTGAAAATCTGTGCAGACCAGCTGGCCCCACTCTCCACTTAGATCTTCAACAGATCAGTGGAAATTTCGTAAGTTCCCTCCTGCTTTAAACGCTTCCCAATCATCCCAGTCCCCAAAAAAAACTCCATCTCTGGACTAAATGACTACAGACCTGTCGCCCTGACATCTGTAGTCATGAAGTCCTTTGAAAGACTGGTGTTGGCCCACCTGAATGACATCCAGGGGTGTGTGCTCTCCCCACTGCTGTTCTCCCTCTACACCAATAACTGCACCTCAGGAGGCCCATCTGTTAAACTCCTGAAGTTTGCTGATGACACAAAGGTCATCTGCCTCATCTGGGATGGTGACGAGTCAGCCTACAGACGGGAAGTTGGCTCTCTGAGGTCAGAACAACCGTGTTTTTTTTTTTTTTTTTTCTTGTTTTTTTTTGCCAAATACGCTCAAAACTGTGATGATCGTGGACTTCAGGAAAGAGCCCCCTTCACTCTTCCCCTCATTACCATACTTAACTGCCCTGTGTCTGCTGTGGAATCCTTCAGGTTTCTGGGATCCAATATATCCCAGGACCTAAAGTGGAAGCCCAACACTGACACCATCATCAAGAAGGCCCAGCAGAGGCTGTACTTCCTGCGCCAGCTCAGGAAAGTCAACCTGCCTAAGGAGCTGCTGATCCACTTCTACACAGCCATCATCCAGTCTGTCCTCTGCACGTCCATCACTGTCTGGTCTGGATCTACCACCAAAAAGGACAGGAGCAGACTACAATGGACAGTTAGGACTGCAGAAAAGATCATCACTGTCAACTTGCCCTCTGTCTATGACTTATACTCCTTAAGAGTCAGGAAACGGGCAGGAAACATCACTGCAGCCCCATCTCACCCTGAACACAACTTGTTCCAGCTTCTCCCCTCTGGTACAGAGCACTGTACGCCAAAACCCACAGACTCAGAAACAGTATCTTTCCAGAAGCCATCACTCTGAACAGCTGACTTCTGACTCAGTCCCAGGTTCAATTAATGTGCAATAACCCAGCAACACTGTCTCTAATCAGTCAGTTTACTGTTTAACCCTTATTATTTATTCATAATTGTCATTCTCTATTTCAGAGCTGTTCATACTGTTTATATTGTAATATAATACTATTTATTCCAGCACCCTTTTCATTATGCTCCATAATTAAAATAATAATTATAATTTACTCTGCACTCTTTATTGCACTATTGCCTCAACCTGTCTTTATTGTTTCTGTTCTGTGTGTGTGTGTGTGTGTGTGTGTGTGTGTGTGTGTGTGTGTGTGTGTGTGTGTGAGTGAGTGCATTGTGAGAAATGATGATCCAAAACAAAATTCCTTGTATGTTTCCTCATACTTGGCAAATAAAGCTGATTCTGGGTAACCTTTTTTTCTAATGTATACACTTTCATTGTATTGTGCATACAGTCTAGCGTGTGTGTGTGTGTGTGTGTGTGTGTTTCTCTTTTCAATATGGAAACAACCCTTCAGCAGCAGTGACCATGTTAAGTGGGAATGTTTTAGTTTTGTTTTTAAGTGGTCTTAAATTGACTATACAAGTCCTATGTAATGCACAATAATACAATACCATGTGCAGCACTCTGGATAATTTGTGCATCACAGAGCTAAACAACTCTCTTCTGCCTTAAAGTTTGACTTTGATAGAAAAACCTTCTGATGCGACGGCACAGTAGAAAGTAGAAGTCACTAGAGATTGTAGTTAAGAGGGAGTGAACCACATCATGACTTTGGTGTGCTACTTTTCTAAAACCACCAAGGACACGGACGGCCAGTGGTGGTTGGGGATTGGGGGTTAGTTTGAAGCATTGATGGAAAGAGCAGCAAAGAAAAAAAAATCAATATTTGCAGGGTGGTTGAAAATTCCCTCAGCTTCCAAACCGGTTGTCTGGAGGTGTTTGGCTGCTTCTCTTCCTTTTGGTTTTTTACTCTGGGTGCCCTTTATCTCTTGCCAGAATCCCTCTTTTACTGTGCTTACTCTAGAGCTCTTTATCATACAGATTGAAAACAGAGGGAATTGTCAAGAAGTGAATCACATGGGATTGGGAATTCCGCATCCGCCACTTGGTTGTGCACCTACTTCACAGTAGCGTGGGGCGGGGTGGCAGCGCTTATTGATGCATTGGTGTCCCCTGTCACTGCCGCTGTTACCTAGAGCTGATAAATGAAGGCCAACTTCAGCTCCCCCACCCAGGATCCTTTGGCTAGTTTCTCTGCTGTGTATTGAGAGACGTAGAGACCAGTGCCCTTTAACCCCACCTTCCAATTTGCCTTCAGTGTATGGTAGGCAGTATTGAGAATATGCTGGCTTGTGCCCAAATTACTGCATGAAATTCAACCTTCACAAGTTCTTAGATGTAGCCTATTAATCGCACTGTGTATCACTGTGGAAAAAAACTTAACCATTCACAGAAACTCTCTTTTAAAATCTGCAGTGTTTCCAACATGTCATCTTTGTTTTATAGAGGTCGATCTAGACAGCCCACGCAATACATCCGTCATGTAACTCTGCTCCATTGGCAATGAGGCGATCAGTCAAGATGTCACAGTGAGCATGTGTCAACTGGTGGCAGTGATGGAGGGCATGGGTATGGGCTAGTGGGGGTCCATTCTGAGTTTTGGCTGGATAAATCTTCAATGGCAGCTCTCGGAAGCTTCTGCCAAAACACTTAATGTTTTCAACTGCAGGCTAGTGCTGCCAGCCACTGCATATAGGAGCCACCTTATTGAATGAGTCAATAGCCATGGGTGAGGAAAAGTTCCCCACGTTTCAATTTCACATTAACAAGAACTTGCTTTAACGATAGGTTAATTGTGGATTTGTTGCCCTGCACATTAAAACGGAGAAGGGAACAGAGGAAGTGGGAAGGAAAGGCAAAGAGCATTGGTGGGTTACATATGATAAACCAATCAGATAACCACTGTAATGCAACATTTTCTTAATGTAATTGCCATTTTGTAATGAATGTTAAGTCACAAAAAAATTGGCTTCTCAAAACTGCACTGCATTCTGCCAGAGCATGTAAGTGCACTCTTAATCTACATTATGCTATTAGCAATTCTCATTATGTTATACTCGTCCATGAAATACTGTCTTTGTAAGTATTAATAATATAATACATTTAGTCACATTCAGCCTAAATGTACTAGAATCCTGATGGGGTTTAGGCTGAATCCCATTTCTTCATCATACCCCTACCCCTTAGCCCTTCTCCTTGAAACCAAGTGGACTTGGGCTGAAAACGTACCCTAATAAAATGGGACACCACCTGGTTGCGTAACCATACAGTCTTGATCACAAACTTCCAAGATGCCTTCTGCAAGTGTGTCTATACGTCAATTGTGTGGGTTTTGACAACGGTGTCATATGCATTTATGTATTTTATAGTTCACTTTGGTGGTGTAGAGGCAGATGTTATCGGTGTACTACTTAGGTTTGTTTGCAATACACGTGTATACACACTGGATGGTGTGTTCATCTGTTTCCGTTATCGATGTTTTGAATGTCAATGATGTTCAGAAACACTTTCTTAACAAAAACTGTCTTTACTGCCCAAGACATTAAACAGGCAAAAACATTACATACATATTAAATATTATATTAGAACCATAACTTACATGTCACACACATTAAAAGGCACTCCAATGTGTAAAACTAAAAGAACACAAGATCACAAATAAATAAACTACAGCTATTCTGATATTCCAGACCAGTCTGATGCCTTTTGGCCAGTAACCCTTCCCTCACATATCTTTCATCAGTGTCCCGTATCATAACCCCCAACAATGTACAAGTGCATGAACAGGAAGTAATTACAAATTATTACAATAATACAGTACCAATACAATAATGAATGGGTACAACATGAACAAATGATTTAAGAAACTTCTGCTTGTTTTCAGCCCAAAAGTGGATCAGCTGCTGTGTCCTCCTGCCTCCCTGTGTGATACAGGACGGTATACAAAAAGCACGTAGCCTATCGATGTCTCCAAAGCAAGTAGTGTTGTGCACTTATATCAAATGAAATTCTCTGCTAATGGTTAAAACTGTAGACATGTATACAGCCCATTCAAGGCAGAGAAATGCGGGACTGTGCAAATCATTAATGTAACGTTAGCGGTTAGCGTTACCATAGCAAGCCAGCTATTTAAAAAAAGTTTCAATTAAGAACATGCTTGCAAGTATATATGTACCGGACTGTTTGGACACAAAACAAGACTGACGTAAATTTTAAATCGATTATTAATGCAGAAAATACCTATATTTGTGGGTCTCTCTGGTTGAGCTGACAGCCAATGTTCCTTGTTGCGCAATGTATACTATATGGATGCCCCTCTGTTACAAGTAAGGTCCCGTTCTCCCTAGGTTTTTCCGTTCACTGTCAATGGTTTTCAACGGCCATACACCCCTACCCTTCTGTCAAGTATAGAGCATTGGAACAGCACTTAGTTTCACATGAGATTCAGCCTAAATGTAAGTCTGAACTCTACCTACTTTTTCAATGTCTGTAAAATGTCCTCAAATAATGCTTGTTCATTTGGAAATGTTCAGTGAGGTATGGTGTTTCCTCTTTTTACTGATAGATGTCACTACCCGATGTGAGTCGAGTGCAGATGTATGTTGCGCATGCTCAGATTGAAATGGTTTATGGCATAACGTGTCATACTGAAATTTGTGAAAACCATAAAATAAAACATTTCTCATTACAAACTTTGATAGAAGATTGAAATCATTTCAAAAACGTTTTAGCAATCTATTTGATTGCTAACGTTGGTTTAAAACACCATTCGAGTGAGAACCTTTGTTGCGTTTGATTGCTAACTTGTAACCAGCAGTGAACAAACTTTGTTATGTAGGTCCATTTTTACTGTAGTGACATTATAGAAGTTTCTTGTTAGCATCTTGTAGGCTAGCCTACTTTTCTTCCCTCATCGCAACTCAAATTTGCACTTGACTCTCATCCGGTAATGACAAATGATTTAAAGAACACTTGCACAAGTTAAGACTCAAAGTCAGCCAACTGACTCGATAATATGAGATACAGAACAATAAATAACTCTAGTTTGTTAACATTAACTAACATTGTGTTATTTGATCAAACTAGATCAAGTAAGAATAACATAATAAAACATTAAAAATAGGTCCATAGAAGTTTCCATGCTTCTGTCTTTTAGTCAGACAATAAAATGCATGTCATTCAATCCTTTATGACATCAGTACTCAGTAAATAGGCCTAAATACATTTTAGAGTATTTTACAAATTACGTTTGATTCGGGTGTGGAGTCACCCTGCTCCCAATTCCAATTGCTGATTGGAGCGTCTGCATTGAGCAGGTGCAGTCCACTACAGCAGTGAATCACTAGACATTTCGCCGTGCGGTGAAATATCACCTGACTCAGAAGGCTCACCCTGTCACGCCTGTCATTTTCTCGAAGGCCCGTTGAACCCGTCTTCCTGCCTCTCTCCAGCTGGTGTCTCCACCACACACCAGATGGCTCTGCTTGCCTGAAAAACATTTACCCTTTCAGTGTGAACGTGACAGATTATTTGCCAAGCGTTCACATCCTTTACCACCAGTAGTATGGAGGTGGTATGGCAGCTCAGTTAGCACTGTCATTTCACAGCAACAAGGTTCAGTCCTTGTTTCTGTGTGGACAGTTTGTTTGCCTGGATTCTTGTTGTCCACCCTTAACAGACCAGTAATTGATTTCCTATTAAATATTTCTAAGACTCTACATGATTTCCCTGTCAAGAGTTGCTGCCCTGTCCCTGGTTCCTTGACTTCTACCCAAAGTATTCTGGAATAAATTCCATCCCTGAAGAGATAAGTAGGTAAATGGCGCACATGCACAAAGGGAAAGTTTGAGTAAACTAGATATTCGTTATTCATACACAAACTGAACATGGCAAGCATCTCCAACCAACCCACAGATCTACTGGCACGCAACTCTTTTGTCATTAAATAACACTATTGGTTCAGCTTCAGTATAGTTCAGCTTTGATCAACTGATGCATGGACGGATCTCCTAACCTGAAATATTTTTATTATTATTTGCTAGACCTTTTTATTGTCACTAAAGTGCATTGCACACAAATTGTTCAACAGCATTGGGTTAAATGCAGAGTGTTTGTGCAATTTCTTTGCGTCCATAGAGGTTTCCTTATGTTAAATGATGGACTTTGGACATGAACGAATATCTAATCTACTTTAAGGTTGAAGTCTCTTATTGAGTAAAATGACTTATGGAGGCCTTTATTCAATTAGATAATAGCTTTATGTTGAGCACCCACAGTCATGTAATGAAAAAATGTGTAATGACTAAATCGATATGCTGGAGAAGTTGAACTTGTATCGGCGGAGTGTAAAATGAAATACTTAAATCAATGAAAGAAGATTAGACAGACATGTTTTCCAATGCTTGAGAAATGAATTAGAAGCCCATAAGGAGATATTACAACTCTTCTGCTATATATTTTCATCAAGGATGCACTAAGTGTTAAAAAACTGTGTTATTCGGTTGAAAATATGTAAAAAGGCCAAATAAATTTTAAAGAACAATTCCGTTTTTTTTTCAAATGGCAACCAGTTTAGAGTGAGTGACGTGCAAGCTTTATAAATGAAGCAAACATGTGGGCAGCGTGGAGGCAATGGCAAAACGGTCTCATGTGAGAAAGCAGAGAAGCTACTTTTGATAAAGAAGAACCCGCCACTGTTCCTGAAGAAGTAGGCTGAGGTTTATTTATTTGTGGTGTGGGTCTATCCACCTTCTTTGCATTCTTTTCAATACCCTTTTTGTTGCATACACATTTAAATTCTTTCTTTTGTCAGTTATAAGCTAATCAGGAAGAGGGTTCAAAGATGTAATTTTACTAATTTATTTATTTTAAGTTATATCGTGCTTTTTTTTGTATGTCAGCTGGGATTTTAAAATGGGCAGTGTTAAACACCTTTTCTTCAATTAAAGTGTTTGTAATTTATTTGACAATCAAGACAAAATGGTAAAAAGCTAATTTTGACAATTTAATTTATGAAATGGTGACAAAATTGGTGTAAGACCTTTTTTTTTATTTTACAAAGGACATGATACAGGACGGGACACCTAATTATATCTGACCTTTCCTCAACGTCAGACCAGTACTGAAACACAGACACTTTACTAGCAATGTGATGTCAAGGACCTAATCTGTGTCAGAACTGTGAGCAGTAAAGTTCAAGTTTCAAGCATTTAATTACACATGCAGGCAATGTGAACATAATTATATTTGTTCCTATTGCCTTTTTTTTTTTCAATTTTAAGAAGTTATTTCCCAGTTGAGTTGATGCTTTTTACATGTCATATTTATTTAGTTATTCAGGACAAATACACATTTATATATTCAATAATACAACATGAATTATTATAAATATTCTGTTGGGCACAGTAACTGCACACAGGGACTTTTTATTTAAGAGTTTATGACTAAGCAGCAGCTTTAGGCCTATTTTAGATACAAACTTGATAAGTCACTGTTATCTACAGCCTAATAAAGGAACTTGTAGTGCACGGCAATATGAATGTCAAAAACATTTACAACCTCCATAATTTGGGACTATTTAAAGTCGAAAATTGGACAATATAACCAATTTAACAGCCAAAACGGTAAGCTAAAGCTACTCTAGCTGGAATGTATAACTACTTTCGCATGGTTCAACTCTGCTTCAGAGTGGTACATTTATATTGAAGCAAAACACAAACTATCATGATTTGCTGATCATTGTAATATTAATATTGAAAGTAATACTTTTCATATGTAGCAGTAGGCTACTATTTATATTTTAAGCCCACATCTAAACTGTATGCACATGAGAATGTGCCTGAAATCGGCCCTGCATTTGCCGATGGAATGTCCCACAGGAAACCTTTTCCTATTGTGCTCACCTGACAGTGCATAACTCAGCCAGTCGGGTTTCAGTGGTGATCATCTGGCTCCCAGTGATAGGGTTGAGGTTATTGGAGATTTTGTTTGTCCAAAAGAAATGGCCGGGTCCTCTGAGAGAGCCATTATAAAATGTCAAGGATGTTTTCCTATCAGCTTTCACAACTCTCCAGCACCCAGTAGTAGATGGGGTAAATTGAAGTGCCAAAGTTTTTCTTCCTTTTTCACCCTTTAAAAAAAAAAACTCCTGGACCCGATAAACCACAAGCCTGAAGGATGTCTGAAGGCTATCAAAACACCCAGGGATACAGTGGAAGCAGTCAAAACTTCCAGATCGACAAAAAATCTATAATACTTTGCTTCATACTCCTGTCTTTCCCGCATTGCATTCCCCATGGGACTGAGGAGAAGCATCGAAATGATGTCCATGGTCTCTTTGGAGTTCAGCAGATGTTGCGCTTGAGGTCGAGAATTTTTTAGTAGAACTTAAGCAGACGCAATGCAATTTCTGTGGCCAAAAAAGGAAGGGAGACAT
Source organism: Etheostoma cragini (assembly GCF_013103735.1). Taxonomy (NCBI): domain Eukaryota; kingdom Metazoa; phylum Chordata; class Actinopteri; order Perciformes; family Percidae; genus Etheostoma; species Etheostoma cragini. Next base: position 6,431,452 of record NC_048414.1, on the reverse strand, counting down.
CCTATAAAAAGTGAAAATATGGGTTTTGAGTGTGAATTCATGTTGCGTGTCTTGTGTATGCTGAAAGTCAAGCCAATGTGTACCAAAGTGCGCACCTTGACACAGTCATCATAAAAGATAACCGTCAGTGATTAGACATTTATAAGTTCCTGCCAGTTTCCTGTTGGCATTTTCATATGGAATTATTCCATCAAGACCTAACAATTTATAAAAGGGTACTGGAGACACTCCAGCTAGTGCAGACATAAGAAGGAAGAAATGATGGAAATGTAATTTAGGTGTTTCGCAGAATCTCAAGGCTGCCTTGATGTGATCTGTGTGATGTGACCGCTGGTCAGACATCTTGATGCTTCAGACTTATAACTCCTTACTAATGAGAGGAAGTAAGGAGTTGTTGATAAAATGGCAGGCCTTCAGTATTTGCTAGATCCTTTATAATATGAAGAAATTAAGACTTTAAAAAAAAAAATTCTGTACTAGTTCTTTTATAAAGTTTGAGATGAAATACCTTTTTCAAATCGTCAGAATCCACTTTATTTGCCAGGTATGAGGAAACATAAGAGGAATTTAGCTTTGGATCTTTATTGCTTACAATGCGCTTACAAATTCAAAACAAACCACAAAACAAACAGTATATACACACTATAAACAAACTATATAGACAGGGTGAGGCAATAGTACAATGAAGAGTGCAAAGAATGCAGGAGTTATTTATGATAGCTATTTTAATTATGGAGCATAGTGCAAAGGGTGCTGGAATAAATATTATTTATAAGAATAAGTATTACAAGATGAACAGCTCTGAAAATAGAATGGGAATGCTGAATAAATAATAAGTGGAACCAGTAAACTGACTGATTGGAGACAGTGTTGCTGGGTTATTGTACCTGGCTCCGGGAGTCAGAAGTCAGCTGTTCATCAGAGTAGTGGCATGCGGAAAGAAACTGTTCCTGAGTCCGTTGGTTTTCGCGTTTAGTGCTCTGTACAAGAGGGGAGAAGCTGGAACAGGTTGTGTCCGGTGTGAGATGGGTCTGCAGTGATGTTTCCTGTCCGTTTCCTGACTCTGGAGGAGTAGAAGTCATGAACGGAGGGCAGGTTGACAGCGATGATCTTTTCTGCAGTCCTAACTGTCCATTGTAGTCTGCTCCTGTCCTTTTTGGTGGCAGATCCAGACCAGACAGTGATGGACGTGCAGAGGACAGACTGGATGATGGCTGTGTAGAAGTGGATCAGCAGCTCCTTAGGCAGGTTGACTTTCCTGAGCTGGTGCAGGAAGTACAGCCTCTGCTGGGCCTTCTTGATGATGGTATCAGTGTTGAGCTCCAACTTTAGGTCCTGGGGATATAGTGCATCCCAGAAACCTGAAGGATTCCACAGCAGACACAGGGCTGTTGAATATGAGATGAGGGGAATAGTGGAGGGGGCTCCTCCTGAAGTCCACAACCATCAACACAGTTTTGAGTGTGTTAAGCTCAAGGTGTTTCTAACTGCAACAGATTGCCAGCTGATCAACCTCCCGTCTGCAGGGCGACTTGGCCCCATCACAGATGAGGCCGATGACCGCTGTCATCAGCGGACTTCAGGAGTTTAACAGATGGGTCTCCTGATGTGCAGTCATTGGTGTAGAGTACTAATAGTTGCTGGATGTGATGTACCTCAACCTCACCTGCTGACTCCTGTCAGTCAGGAAGTTTGTGATCCACTGACAGGTGGATGCTGACACAATGAGCTGGATGAGCTTGGTGCAGCGGATGTCCGGTACGATGGTGTTGAACACCAAGCTGAAGTCCATGAACAAGATCCTTGCATATGACCCTGGAGAGTCTAGGTGTTGCAGGATGTAATGCATTCCCAAGTTGACTGCATCATCCACAGACCTGTTAGCCCTGTACGCAAACTGCAGGGCGTCCAACAAAGGGAATGATGTCCTTCAGGTGGGCCGACACCAGTCTTTCAAAGGACTTCATGACTACAGATGTCAGGGTGACAGGTCTGTAGTTATTTAGTCCAGAGATGGAGGTTTTTTTGGGGACTGGGATGATTGTGCAGCGTTTGAAGCAGGAGGAAACTTCCGAAAGCTCCAGTGAACTTTTGAAGATCTGAACGAAGATCGGGGGGCCAGTTGGTCTGCACAGATTTTTTAGGCTTGCATGGATAAATGAGAGCAATTCAGAAATGCTACTTCACACTCTAGTGCTTCTCACACCAGCTATACTTTATACACATGCATTTTTTTGCACTGTATCAACAGTTAGGAGTGTTACCTTGAACAAAATGTCTATTTACATGTTATAGATGTACATGATACATAGATTCCAGTTGCTTTTACCTAAGCCTGAAGAATTTCTTAGCATTTTGTGTTGTGGCTACGTACACATTTTTCATGTGAAAAGAAAAAAACACTATATGACAAAACCTATAAAAAAATATGCGGACACTCCTGTCCACATACATGTGTATTTTTGGTCTTTGGGTGTTTTCATCATTTGGGCGGCGCCACTTAATTCCAAATAAAGGAATTTCTAATGCCGCAACATGCAATGATATTTCAGACGTAAGTGTATGAATGTGACAAACTTGTTTCCTAATGATGTTTTGCATGCAGTGTGTCATACATTACCCATACCAGCAAATGCCCTCCATACCAATGAGCAGAGGGAGACAGGTGGCCAGCGACCTGTGAGAGCAGGTCCCTCCGGATGCTGGCTGATGACGGTGAAAACATGGACAGGCATTGTATTACTCCAATTCTATGGCAGTAATGTGGAAAATCCAGCAGCTGTCTGAGCTTTATATAGAAGAGCCTAGGGCATGGGAAACCTGCAGTGATTCAAATGGCACAAAAGCACTGGGCCTGAAATACAGCACTCTTCTCCCGGCACATAGATCTCTGCGGCTGTCTTTCGCATTTCTCTTCCCCTCTCAGCATAACTCTGCTTAATTTTACTTTCCCTCCAATTTCCTCATTTGCTGTCCCTTATGCTCTGATGACATTTCTGCTTATTTCTCTGCCTGCAGTTCCTGTCTTTCATCTTCCCACTGTAACCCAATTGCCTGGGCAGTTACAGCCCAAATCCATCCTTTCTTCCTCCCATCTCCTCCTCACTCACGCTCTCACCTTGTCCTTCTCCCATGTCTTTGCTCTGGACTCAGGAGTCTCTAGGTATACTGCATAACTCTCAGTGGGGAGTGAAGGTGCAGCTTTAACAATATAAGTCATTTTTGTTCTATTTAATGGAGACACAGTAATATATCTGCAATGTCACCTAATTTCTTTGCTAGGTGCTGAGATTTTAGGATTGACACACACACACACGGACACTTTTTCAGCTGCTCAACAATGTGTGTAGTGTATTGACCAGCGCCACAAGATATTTCAGTCACAAAGGCTAATGGGCCTCATTCTCATGTCATGAAAGCAAATGGTCATATTAGTGAACATAATTACAGTACTTTGTATCACAATTCTGCATATTACCTCTCCACAAAGCAACTAAGAGCTGATGTTGAAGCCAACAGGAAAGTGTCAGAGGAGACAATTTATATAATGCCATCTAGTGGATGCGTCCAAAATGGTTTTCATGCACGTTGTTGGCATCTTATGTAACAAAAATATAATGTACATCTATTGTCTTCCACAATTACGACAATCACAAAAATGTTTGCCTCCGTTTGGCTCACTCCCGGTCTACCTACAGGCATTACGTCATGTACATAAAAATAGCTTTTATAGCCTCTGGGAAAATGTTGCAAACACAAAACCTTCATGGTTAAATAAAATCCTTTATAGAGTTCTCTTTTATAATGGTGTAAAATATCTTTCTTACTGCAGGAGATTTTCTGTTGCAGTACCGTGGTTGGTCACTCGGGCACATTAGATTGTTGTGCTGTTTCCACCTTTTCTAATACAAATGAATGGATTCTGCTTAATTTACTAGGGAAGTGAACAGGCCTTTGTCACTGCTTGGGGCTAATAGTTTGGTAGAAGGAAAACATTGTTACCTTCTGAAATGCTGTTTTCTTGCAATTTCCCATAGAGGTAAAATATTGATTTAGACTAGATTTAGTTTTTGGCAGCAATAAGTAAAAAGGTCATGAACCTTCCCTTTGAATTGTCAACAGGTGGGACTTATAACAGCCTTAATTACAATATTTTCCTCCTTTTATTCCTGGCCGCTTGAAGCTTTAGAATGTTGGAATGTCCTCCCTCCTCATTCTGTCACTTCCTTCAAAACTGCTAACAATTGACCTTTCATCTCTACCATACCAATAATTGCTGTGCCTGAGGTATTGAGCTTTAACGGCTGGTGACGGAGAGCAAGAGAATGAAAAGCAAGATAGAATGAGCAAGGGGGACAAAATATAGCTGTTATCCAAACCCCGATCAGACCGTTGCCGCGGGCCAAACCCCCCTCTTCTCATCCATCTCTTGTCTCTTTTCCCTCTAACTCCTCTCCCGTCATCTTTTCTCATTTCGAATGAGGGCTAATGTTAAGGTGTCACATGGCTCTACCTCCTGAGCCCCATTTGAGCTCCAATTTTGGCCCGTAGCTGTGAAGACTCATTTCACGGTGGAACAAAAAGGGTGCACACACAAAACAAATGAGAAAAAAGGTTAATGCATTCCAAACACCTCATCTACATTGAAAGACGACATGCCATCTCGCCGACACAGCTCCTCTATACAACTGAACTCCAACAAGCAGACAATATCCCAGCTCTCCCCGCTTACTTCAGTTATGCGCTCAGAGAAAACTAATGCAATGACTGTTTTCCCTTGCCAGTGGACCATAGTGAGCCTATTAAAATCACATCGCTACTTGCCTTTCTTTACATTGTACCCCTCATTAAAAGCCCATGGTGGCATTAAATGAACAGGCCTGAAGACAATGCTGAGAACTCATGGACTTGATGCAACTTGATTATACTATCTCAATCGAGCTCCTTAACACCATGACCAGTTATATCAACAGATGCTGAAGGGATTCATCGGCGCTATCATACTTGAGCTCATTTCATTGAGTAGCTCGAGAAAAATCATGGCGGCGCACAATTTTCTGTCGTGGTCAGAGAAAAGATGACCACATCTTGAAGGGAACGATGACTCACTCCAGCATGTGTGGGTGCACGCAGTAAACGATGCAAGCACAAAATGTGTGGAATGCCAGGGTCCTCGCACAGCAGTTGGTTGCCAGGTGAGCACAGTGCATTTAATGGAACTAACCTGTAAAATATATGAGCACAGGTTTCTTTTTAATGTTGCACAATGAGGAAGTGGGAAATTTGAAATTATGTAGAAACAGAAATGTCTGTTTTCGAGATGGGGTTAATTGCATCCTATTCATCTCAGTCTCTACATGGGTATAAAATTAAAGCGACAACCCTGCTTTAACCTGTCAAGGTTCCCTGAAACATTACACAGATAATTTATCAGGGGCTCAAAGAATAAAGTCGTAAGTAACACAACTTCTTCTCTGCCAGTTTAAAATGCTCCTGGCAAATGATTGTGAAGGCGCTAAAGAAGATATATGAGCCTGCATACTTACCACCCACACAGTGGCTTCACGGAACAGCAATACTTGAATATGATGATCACTTTTTTTACTCCAATGTGTTGCCATGACCTGAATTGAAAGCTTTAATGCATAAGGTTTTTATATTAATGGACGTCCGTTTCCTTAAAATTATTGCCAAATTAGTTGATACAAAGCTAATTGAGACTACCCGCTCCATAAGGCTCTTTCTGCATTTTTCAGTGTTTAGAAAATTGGTGTCGGTGACTTTTGCACGCAGAAAATCGAGCAAACCTAATTACCTTTTCTGAAGAATCAATCATGTTTTTTTTTTTGTTTTTTTTAATCCTCTGTGTTCTCATTGGCTACTAGCACCTGCGTGGAGGAGGGGTGGGGGTAGAGCGCGACCATTGAAGGATTGCATTATGTGGATGTGCCGACAGTTTTGTTATTTAGATTTCCCCATAAAACAGACACAAAGTACGCACTATAGCTTTAAAATACATATACACTCCATCAGTCTACCTGACCATTCCTAGGGTGCAAGGAAAGACCGTTGGGCGCCCATGTCATTTAAATAGCAATGCCCCTGCGCCTTTAGGCGTGCTGGTCACTCCACCTGGGAGGCACCTGGGAGGTGTGTTCAGGTAAACTCTTGGAATATTCCTCTCTTGAGGCAGCGTAAAGGGATCGGTCCCTTGACCAAAAACAAGGTTTTTATAACACAATTGTTATTTTAACAGCGCATTAGCAAAATGTGCCCAGGCTTATGCACAGCAAGTGCACACTATGCTTGTTAAAAACACACAGAGAAGCGCAGCAGCACACAAACATGCACAAGATTACAAATGAAATATTACAGCATGGGATCACAATAGCAATGCGTCAAGAAACAAACGCACTTTTTAAAGGGAATGGGAGAGGACACTCCGGTTTATTGCATGTTACGCCCAGAACACGCCTATGAATTAATAAAGACCAAGTACAACCATTTTAGAACCATGCGCGTGACATACAGATCCTATTTTCTTCCATCAAACTAGCAAAAGTGAATTTGGACACACCTTAAATGCACCTGCAACATGCCCTTCATGCCATGCGCTTAGATTGTTAAAATAGAGCCCCTTGTGTTTGTTCAGCAGCTTAAGTTATGATGTAGTTAACTGACATCCGTTTAAAAATCTGAAGACGTCAAGCATGAAATTAGTGGAAATTCGATCTTGTCATCAGAGCATCAACTCTACTTTTATCTTTTAAGCTTCCATCCTACCTTCATTTTAGGCCACTTTAAAAACACTGTGCAGTATTTCGTTTTTCTTAGTGAAGATGCAGACATGGCAGTTGAGGACACAGTTCTTGTAAGGGGTTTAGACAAGTCAAAGTAAGCAGAACTCTGCCACTTATTGACAGCTTGCAGTGTTTCCTCAGAGCTCATTTAACAGTGTTCAGGAGCCACAGGAAGGAAATTACCACTTTTTGTTTGCCAAAGGAAATTGGAAATATGACAAAAATACAATATCAGACTCAATTACCAAATAAGAACACACAAAGGGCTAATTTAGATTTTAAATGTTTTGTTTTTGTAATGACATTTTGTACGACATTTCAGTTTTTTTCATCGTTATCGCAATATCGTGTTAGTTGAGAAAAGATATTGGTAGAAAACTCCACTTAAAATCGTAACCGTCATTGATATTGTTTGTAGGGGTGCCTTTCATAATGTTCAATATGTTAATAAATAAATGTTGGAATATATTTTCTTAATGTTTTAAATTCATCAAGCAATTTGTATTATATAATACTGAAAGCAGCAGAAAGGCAGCAGAACTGAGTACACTTTAACATCTGTGTATACATCGCGAGTAATATGCATAATAACGCAATATTTAACATTATGCATATCACATATTTTTCTCATATCGTGAATTCATAACCAAAACCTGCATTAAAGCCAAAACACATGATGTAAAGGCAATATTTCTCCCATCCAAGTGTTAAAAAGATGAAAGGGTTACAGTTGCAGGGTAACCCTTAACTTTTCTGTCCACTGGCCAAATGGTAGTGTATGTTAGAATTTGATCAGCCATTACAATTATTATTTTGTTGGCTGGTAATTAAAGAAAATCTACCAGCCACTTGCAACAATTCAATGTCATGGCAAAATGTGTGGTAATCAAAGTAGGGATGTCAAATTTTGTCTGTGCACTGACATCAGGAGGGTTGGTGTGCAGGCAGGTACCTGTTTATGCCGCTAAAGGACTCTCACCTCTGTTGGTAGCATTTATTAACCTACTGTGTCCTTTTTCATTTTTGTGAAGAACTTGTTTTAATTGATTTTGATTATTGCACAACAAATGACTAATTATTAAACCAATGACTTACCTGCAGGAGTGCTCACACATTCCACCACTTAGCACCACAATGAAAAAAAAATGACCATAGTCCAGGACATATAAAGCTTTTAGCAGTGGCTGCGTGGATTCTGCTGAACAAAATATCATTAGATTGAATGACGTGTGTTGACCCAGAAGAGGATTGAAAGGTCTTGAGGTGGTTTACGTGTAAGAGGGAGACATTTCTTTGCAAGCAAGTATCAAGCAAACCATACAGTCTTTTCTCCAGCTGTGAAATTCAGATCGGTCATTATTCAACAGAATATTTGGGGGGAATGGGATTAGGCATATTGTGAATCAACTTAAAAAAACATTGTTATATTTAGAAATAATAGCTATTTTAAAAAGAGTGATCCAAGCATTTGGCTGTGTGGAAGTTGAAATATTGCAGATGCATCAGCACCAATATAATATTTTATATATCTTGGATGTAATTTTCTATTTATGCTATATAGAGTGCTACTGAGGAATTGTGCATAGAATCAGCATGAAGCCTTTAATCTAACAAAGAATTTCTTGCAAATAACTTTTGATCTGGGTAATTAAACCATATAAATCTCCTCAATACAGTTATCTGCAGTTATCATTAATGTGCCTACATTTGCTAAAAAATGCCCAGTAACTTAATCTGTAGCTGGATAAAATAAACAATCTAAAATGCACATGGTAATGAACTAATTGGTATTTGCATTCTAAAGCACTGAATAGCTGAGTTTTCAACAGGAAATGTGCGTTAAGAATGAGGAAAAAAGAGAAATAGTTTGACAGAATGCTCTCAGTATGGGAATGATCCTGAACTGGAGAAAAGGAAAAATGTTAACGCAGCTATCAAAAGCTACCTCTGGAAAAGGACTCAATCACAGACCATACCTAAGATCCCACTAAAAGGGGATTTTTTTTCTGCTGCTCACAAAGTATGTAGCCCCCTTTGCTTGCTCCCTGTTGGCCCCTGTTGTCCATTCTCTGAATTCTCTCTCCAGCGGCCCTCAGGTCAAAGAAATTACTCCGATAAAATGTCATGATGAGAACAGAAAAATGTCACTCTTGTTAATATTGACACGTGACTTGAAATTGAATTCTTGTTTGCGCCACACAGACAGACAGAAAGACCGACCTCACTGACCTATTAAAAAAAAATGAAATCCATTTTTGACATGACCGTACACACAGACACATTCTGGCATATATCAAAACAGATACACTCATGCAAGCACAAACGTGCGCTCACATATACTGAGCAGATTAATCGGAGATAAAACTTCCAGATTTTTTTCCAAACAGTGGTGACAGCAAAAGGGCGCGCACACACACTCCCACACACCCCCACACATCTTAACAGAGTCACCCCTTAGAGTCACAAGCATTAAGGTAAATAGATGCCCCATCATAATTCATAAATATAGGCTGCTAATTGATTTAAAAGAACTTCTTAGACAATTAGAAAATTGTCAAAGAAGTGATGCAGGGGGAAACTCTTTTAAAATTAGCAAGCTTTTTCGTTGTCACCATGCTACAAAACGTAATTTTTTGGCAGTCCAGATTGTGGCTATCAAAGCTGTTTTCAAGGATTTGCTTCTCAAAGATATTTCTGTCACTGCTTTGCTGACACTGATGCATTTTTCATTGTTTTTTTTTTCTTCTAAATCACTATTTGTTTAGAGGCAGACTAAGGAAAAACAAGTAATTTGCATATCCTCACCCTTCAAAACACTTCTTAGTTGCTTTTCGGAGCCGAGTTATGACAACCAGAAGAAAGATAGACATACACAATGAAGACTGTCTCATGACATCTCAACCAGGTCAACCATCAGGGTAAAGGCCACTTCTTAAAAATTTAAAATTCAGTTTCATTTAGAAGTGGCACTAGGATATAGACCTAAATGTTTCCAAACATGTAGGAGGCATACATATTTTTCCTTAGGGAGACATACCAACTAGTGTTATGCAACTATTGTTAAAAACAGTGATGCATATAAAAATAACTGACTATGGACTCTATGGAAACATCCCTCTGCAATATGCGTGCGTTACATGCAAATCATCTAGGAGTGTGTCTGTCGTACCTCCCCATTTCGTTGCCGCAAAGACAGAGACATTTTGTTTCAATGATACCCCCCACACCCTTCAGAGGATTTACTATATGGTTATGAAAGAAGCCGCGTTGTTGATGCCAATTTTGTGGGCTTAACGCATAGATTAAAATATTTTCAAGGCGAGGCGTCTTCAGCAACTCACAGCATGCAATTAGCAAACAATAACAATGCCATGTGGCGTGCAATTAGCAATAGGGATCAAGCTCTTCCTCACTTTTTGAGGTGCCCTGACCTCAACAAGTACCAAGAAAGTCAATTTAAGACCGAAAAGGCGGCAGTTACACCAAAAAACTGTTGTCTTTTTATTTTTTATTTTTTAAGCTGTCTGACCTCAAGAGGCCCTGACCGATGAAACTGCTAATAAAGTCAACTTGTAAAATAAAGAAAGAAAAGCCTGCCATTTCCTTGGCTTTTGATATGTTTACGAAGAGAAGGATTTGTCTAATGAAGCAGTTTTAATTGTGCTTTCCCTTATTGTTTGCTCTCCAGTTAAATCCACTTTGGCTAATCCTAAATAACCGTAGTCATATTTCCCCAGACAAAATGCTGCTGTTTCTATATGCTTGTTTACACATTAACCTCTCATGCCCCAGTGATTGTGTCTAGTGCTTGTGTTCACAACGCTTCTGCCCATTTTGTGAGTAGATTCACATTATAGTAAACAGTGATTGTACCTTGTTGAACCTTCACAACCTGGCAAATATAAAAAGGGGTTGTTTAGCATGCAACTGCACAGATCCAATCCTACACACACCGGCCATTACATCTCTGCTTCTCATGTTGGATCATGTGAATACTGCTCTCAGTAACATGACATGATGGTGGTGATCATGGCTAGCAGCAGTGTCACTATCTTTTCTGCTAGACATACGATAAAAAGATGAGAAAACTTCCACAACATAGCAACTGTGAAAAGGTCAAATTCACTTCACAACTGCTGCATTTCTGTTAATCCAGGTAATTTTCATTGTGCTGAGGAATTTGGGTCAAGCATCTATGTTTAAGGCACCCTTTTTTTTGGGGGGGGACAAACTGCTTTTTTACTTTCAGAGAAGAGAACTTGAGAAGCTGTCTTGACACTGTTGGACAAAAAAAAAGCAATTTCTAGTCTTAACAACTACTCAACACGCTTTAACATAGTACAGAAACCATTCACCAACATTCCTAACACTGTGGCAGAGGCTGTTGTACAGGGTGCCACCTGCTCATCAAATAGGCATTCACACACATATACACTCCGATGGCTGCATCAGGAGCAATTCACGGTTCAGGACACTTGGCATGGAACGGCAAGGCCAGGGATCACCAGTCTTCCAATTGGTAGGCGACTGTTCATACCACCTGAGCCACAGCCGCCCAAATCACCCATGGAGTGGTCTGACAGATGGATTAAACCTAGCCTTATAGACCAACATGATTTCTTTTCTGGAATAGAGGAGTGTACAGCAGAACAGGTCTCAGTTCATGTCCATCAGACTGGCTTCTTAATTGAAAAGCGGTGTGCCCCCCATTGCCCCGCACACACAGGCGGCAGCACTCACAGAGCCACACTCTCACTGATATTCCATAGACACACAAGCTCACACAGACACACACACAGCTGTATCAGTCATAATTAAACTGCCTCCCTGACAGGGCCTTTGAGATTAAAAAGTCTGGGAATTTTGTCCTCACCTTCAGCAAAGGGCACTTTTCAGACATTTGAGACAGACAAAAGTTTTTTGTCAGATCCTTCCGGTTGCAGTCGGCTGGAGGATTAGGTGGCTAATGTTAATGGGGTAGAGGAATAGAGCCTCTAGGCCTATATCCTCTCTGCTCTTTCCAACGAAAACTTAACTTAGCTTAACACCCATACAAAGATATATGAGAGTTGACTGGATATTCTTGAGGTGTACAGGGTATGATTACACAGAAGCTGGCAAACATGGAATACATCCACCAAAACAAGAGATCTGGGGTCTCGTTTATAAAGCTGTGCGTAGGATCCTTACTAAAAATGTACATACACCTAAAATCCAATGTGTGGCGTTTAATTTTCCCTTTGTTGCGTACCCCAGAGCAGCCCAGTGTCATGGCAGTTGTTGCCGGCAGTTGTCTCTTTTGACGAATCAATAAATCTAAATAACTTGATTATTGTATTTACTCCCGTCCGACCGGGTTGAATATTTATATAAAACACTTAGCTGTGAACAGACGGTTACCCACAGAGTTGCGAGGATGTGTATAGACTGGGATGACATGGTTACGGCGCGTTGCCCAATTCAGTACATACCTCCAAGAGCTCAGCTTTAGGGATATTTAAATCTGCATATTAGCCAGTCATCATCTGGGTCTTTGGGATTAACACCTTGCCGAAAGCACAGCAACAACTCTCTCCCCCACCCAGAGATACAGTTTGAAGGCAAAAGTGTAAAAGGCAAACACACTTTTGTTCATGCAGGTTTTGTCAACAACAGTATTAAATTATTATATAAGGTTATATGGTTATATAAATCATAACCGTTGTATGGGAAGTGGCGCACGCACATTTTCATACCCGTTTTGTGCGTACGCCATGTTTGTAAATGAGACCTGTGTTGTGATATTCTGGTGAGGTAGAACGAAAGCAGTATAAAAGCTACAGTACGTCTGTTGGCAACGTGAGCTTTAACGTATTTTAACTGTTAACAACAAAAAATAACCATGGAAGTTATCAGATTTTTTTGGCATTCACCACAGGGCTGCTGTAGAGACTAATACAACCCTGGTTGATGAGAGTGACTCACATTATTTTTTTTAATTGCTTTTCGGCTGTATGACTTACTGTATCTAGACAGATTATGTTCTCAGCTGTCTAATATTTCATACCTGTAAAAACTTTTTTTTGACTGCATGAATACCAGATGGTTCGGGAATGTAATGGCAAAGGTAATGGTAAAAATGTATTGAAGCTTAATTAAGATAAAACTAAGTTCTAATAAAATTAAGAATTTTTCTGATGCAGTAACTCTACTTCCTCAGCTCTGAACAAATAAACAAAAGAATGTTCAATCTGTACCCCTGCAACTGACAGCTGAGTCTACATCTCATTTAATCAATTTACAATGACAATCACCATTAGCACATAAGACACTTATAAGTTTTGTCAAATGCGCTAAACAAATGAAATTTACATTTCATTAACGGTGGATGCTGCAATCTCAAGTGCTTCAAAGCTATTTATACAGCAAAGAAATAAAATAACTTTAATTTAATCAGATGGTATTGTGGGCTATCACAGCCACCATTTAATTGGCGGAGCATTGTTTTTCAACCTTGCGAATGCGTAGCCTTCTCCACACAGCTCAGACTAATTGATCTTGATTACTGATTTGATTGAGTCTCTTTCAGGAAGTCAGTGGGAAATGATTTTTACTCATATGCTTGTCAGGAAACTTCACAGAATGACATAACTAAAAATAATGGCCAAGACAGTGTTATACTGTCTTGTCTCATTTGTCCCCTTCAGCCCTGCTCAGATAGTCTGACACTTTCTCTATTTTCTTTTTTTAAGGCCGTGTAGAACTTTCTGTGATGAAATCTAACTAGAACAACAGTTCCAACACAGACCCCTTGGCTGTGACTCTGCCGGAGGACGAATAATCCTAAATGACAAGACACCAACCAAACTCTTTTGTTGAAACTCTTCTGCCTTTAAAGAATAAGAGGACTTTTAGCCAATCAATATAAAGTGCTTGTACTTGATTAGGGCATTGGAGTTCATGTGGACAAGAGGTCTGTGTAGAAGGTCAGAAGCATAATTCAGCCATTCCCAGTTCTCTGGAAGATGGCACCACTTACAGAGCTGAATATCCATTTAAATAGAAGCCCAATGGGGCCAACAGCTTCAGCGATGCACAGCAAAAGACATAGAGCAAGAAGAGGAGAGATGGAGAATGAGCATAAGTCCAGGGGCTTCATTTGCACAGAAAAGTTTGTGGAACCCAGGAAGAGTAGCTGTTAGCAGCTAACCGGGATCCAAATATAGATGGTGCACGGCACTTTTTAAGCAAACTTTAAGAGTTATAAAAAAACACTTTCTACTTAAATTTCACAAAATTTGTTCGTTACTTTAGTTTTGTACAAAAGGTTGTCTGTCAGGTGTGATTGTGAGTGCATGTTGGAGAATAGCGTGGACACGCACCTCACCGCGAGCGCACGCCACACCGAGAAAAAAGTCAGAAAAGAAAGAGACTGGCTGTCCGCAGGATAATCAGATTGTGTGTGTGTGTGTGTGTGTGTGTGTGTGTGTGTGTGCGCATCCTTGCGAACTGTAAGTCGTATAACTTATGTTGTCAGTTCATTTAAGCCTGTTTTAGCTGTCTATAGTTCTGGCAAATTTTAAAAGTAAGTTAGCTAGGGATTTTGCTGTTTGTGTTCACACGTTACCTAGGTTGCACCTGGCTGTTGATTCATAATGGCGATTGTTGAACGCCCGTGCTCATGTTTGTATTTTAGGTGAATTATTTACATGCTACAGTTACACTGTATTAAGATAATGTAATCACTTGTGGGTTTATTGTCATTTGCTAGCATATATATGATTCCTATGCATTGTGCATATGCATTTCTTTGCAGAACCCCACACAGCCAAAGAAGAGCTACTCACGCCCATGTTTGTATTGTTGCTTGATTGTAATAAAGCATCAACAGAGTTTTTTCCGTCCACGTTTTAACAGACAAACTTATCGACAATGCAAAAGCAAGTGGCTTGGTTATGACACAATCGTTAGCCTATTTCTACAAAAATGTCTGCTACGGAGTAATTACGTGAGATACAAAGTAATGGAGCCTTTTATACATTGTCATGTTTTTTTAGAAAAACAATGGCCAAGTGTTATTAAACACTTCAGATGTAAAGTTATGTTAAGTGATGTAAAAATTATTTGCGGCTAATGGAATGCTAACGGGGGGTGAGTGCTTTGTTGCATTAACATGACGCCATAGGAGCTATGCTAAGAGAGGAGAGGCTTACCCCCTTGGGTTTTATGAATCCAAATAAATGTGTGCAGGCACTTTGTGTTTTGTCCGTAAGCCACCCTTTATGGTAAAAGCTACTCACTGTTTGATAAATGATGCCCCAGGTGTATATTGGGGTGGCTTTCAAGCTGTATTGTTACAATATGGCAAAATAATAAATGCAATAGGGGTCATTAAAGTACATCACAGCAAGTATTGCATGAAAACTTTGCCACTAATCTTTAACAAAGATGAGTGACAGATATTTCCAACTGGCTGGCTTCACTTGGGATGCTGCAGGGTTTGCATTGTGAGAACTGTCTGTCAAACTTCCAAAACCCGTATTTGAGTTGTTCCAAAGTTGGACCTGAGTGAGAAATGTTCTATTACTTGGAGTTAAAAGGAAAGTTGCTGCCCTCCAGCTACATAAGAATGAAAATCTAGAAGAGGAGTCAGGGAAGAGCCATTCTCATTCACCCGTGAGTGACAAGTGACATAGCTTTCAGATTGAGAAAATTAATTAGTACATCATGTAGAGTAAGTGTTTCCTGCCATGTAGAGTCATGTCTTGTACTCGTTTTTGATGGTTCCCAACGATGATAGGATATCAATGTTGTTATGAATGTTAATATATTACGATGTACAACCGCACAACAGCTTATTCGCCAACGGTGAATTGGTTTGAAATTAGTTTGGCAATTGAAATTACTTGCATGTTGTGTTATACTTATTTAATTAGTTCACTATTTAGGTTTAGCTGCAGACCTCCACTGTGGAGTCTCTTCCGTTGCAGGCTCCACTGTCAGAACACCTCCACTGTCAAGGCAGCATAGCTTTTTTTTCAATGCATAACCTCAAGGGTTTAATATATAACCGTGTGTTAGCCTTTGTGTGCAGCCATGGATGAAGACAAGATGCATCAGTTAAAGCCATTCAAGTTTGTCTTTCACAAAATGGAAGCTGTGTGGACGTTTCTGGAGGAAATCACGGATAAAGACACATAGGCTACTTGACCTACTGCAAATGCCAAGAAGTGACTTCAGTCAGTTGTTAAAAACTACAGTTGTCAAAACTACAGCCTGGTTGCTAATCTTCTCTCTCCTTTTACTGTAGTACTGTTTGTTGTAAATAACGGACTTATTTTTCCCCTTTTTTAATGAGACCTATATATTTTACTTTGATTATAATATGAGGAAGACAACTAAGTCACTGTATTTTTAACCACCTATATTTGCACTTTTAAGGGTGAGTTTCAGTTATATACAAACAAAATAATATGTATGTGTATGTATGTATATATTTATTAATTAGTGGGACAATCTACCGTAATATCCAAACAGAATAGTTTTTACATGATCGATAAACAAAAAAAATTAGAGCTCATGAAATAAGAGGCTTATTGTTTGGAGAAAATACATATGGCCTCTACATGAACAAGCTTGACATGATCGGCTAAATAAATGCTGCATTAAGGGAATGTGTTTAGGCAGCATTTACAAGGTCTTTTGCACCTCACAAGGTTTATTACTTAGGCTGTTTAAATATAAATCAACGACCACACTGTTTTCACGAGAAGAACTTACACAATTTTATTTTGTATGTTCTACATGCAATGTCTTGTCTTGACATTAGAGATGTGCTGACTGTGGAGCCTGCGCCGGTATAGACTCCTCAATGGAGGTCTGCAGCTAGAAAGTCTTGATTTAGTTTGAATGTGTACCTCCATAATTTTCAACGTTGTGGTTTTCAGTAGCTTTCTTTGATGAGCAATGAGGAGCAATGACAAAGGGATAACAACAAAAATTGTGATGGAACTCTATCTAAAAGTGATGGTGGAAATATTATGTGGTCTGACTGCTCTCTAAATAACCCCTAACTTTAAATATCTTCGCTGCAGAGTAAATCCAACCAATATATACATCATCATTGCAGAGTAAATCAAAACGCATAGATGCAATTCAAACCGTATTACTAGTTTTACATCTATTGCAAGAAATCTGTTTCTCCCCAGAATCCGTCTCAGCATTCACACTGTAAATGTAAATGTACTGTATCTTGAATCATCTGCATCACTCAGTGTTTAACTCGCTGTTTGATGATGCTGAGTGATGCTCAGAGTGACTCTAGTCTTACTTAACCGGAAGATAAAACCCTCAGGTGACTATACTCTTAATCAACTCATGCAAATCATGTCATTAAGTTTTTTTGTTTTTTTTTCAGATTACATCAAAGACTGTCGTTTTTAGGTCAAGTGTAATTGGCACATAGAGTACAAGCACCAGTGTGACTGTTACGTGTCCTATCATCATTTATCAAACACTCCTGTAGTCATACATATTTATACTGTCAGATGACGTTCTTGCATTGTAAATACTCAATGATGCTCAGAGAAAATGGAATATGAATGTCAAAGTAAATTGGTGTACAAACTGTTGCCCCCTATCAAGCCATTTGCACAGATACAGTATATCCCATTTATCAAAAGCAGTTCATGCATTATAAACTTGCGGAAGAACTTCAGCAGATATACTTCACTGCAGAGTATATGTTAATAATGATAAATTGCCTTTGTATAGCACTTTTCAAGGACCCAAAGTTGCTTCCCAGGGCAAGGTAGAAAAACAAAAACAAGGCTAAACAAAACAAGATTAAGGCACAGATGATAAGAGAGGGGGGAGCGTGGGCTACAGATGTGCATAGGTGAAGAGATGGATCTTGAGGTGGGTCTGGAAGATAGTGAGGAAGTTCCAGAGCTTGGGAGCTGCCCTGGAGAAGGCTCTGTCCCCAAAACTTCGGAGGTTGGACTTGTGGATGGAAAGGAGAGCGGCTGAGGTGGATCTGAGGGACCTGAGGGTTGGTAGGGGGAGAGGAGGTCAGTGAGGTGTGTGGGGTCTTTTGAGGGTGACACACGTGTGGTTTTACGACTGGAGTGATGTGGTGCACGATTTGCTGCGGGTTATGAGTCACACCAAATCCTCTCTTTGCAACTCTTTTGGTAACCAAAGAGTTACTGCAGAGCTTCTGTTCTAATGAATAGTACATGCTTGTTCTACTCAAGCTATTTTACTTTATAAAAGTAATTGTTATTTTGAGTGCTAGTCCTTCCTTTGATATCTGCCTAAAAGTAGAACAGCATGTGTTTTGCTTCCATGTTGAAGATAATGACGTGGCTACTCAAGTCAATAAGATATGAGTCGGAGCATTTCTTTTGCAACACAATTCTTTTTAAGGAGGAGGAGTGATGTGCGCAAGTATTTGCTGACTAAAAAATGACAAAACCAAGCACATAGAACCTTGGTCCAGTTAATATTTACAGATATAAAAATGAAATTTCTATTTGGCATTTCAGCCTTAATGAAGTCCTTCTGGCATACATTGCATCAATTTGGATTGTTTGATTTGCATGAACCTTTCAACAAGCAAGCATATACAATTGCTTTCAGAGATTATCCTCTCACCTTTTTTTTGGATTACTGGAAGAATTTCCTGCTGCCTTTATCTGATCTATCCTTCATTAAATGTATAAATGTGTTTCCTGACATCGCTTTTGATGAATAACAATGTCCCCGTCAATGAAGCTTTGTCCTTTTTGGCAGTAAATCTTAGTGTTTTTATTTTGAATACACATTCAGTTAAACCTTAGTTGGCGGCTAAGTATGGTCTTTCCTTCTACCTGAGTACGCTGTATGTACTGGACATCCAAAAGCACACATTGATCAACTAATTTATACTTCATGCCAACGCTGTTGATCATTTATATTGTCATGAGTGAAGTAGATTATATCCGCGATGCTCCCCTTCTGGGCCGGATGTCCAGTATCTTCCACCTTCTTGGTGATGGCATGCTAAACTCCGGTGGATGTATGAGGACTGTGGTTACCTGCTCCTCAGATTTCTGCAGGTTAAATCCGGACAGCTAGCTAGACCAGTGTTATTCAAATGGGGGTACATGTATCCCTAGGGGTACTTTGAAGAATTGCAGGGGGTACGTGAAATATTTGCAAAAAATGCTAATTTAAAATATGTCATGCATAATTGCTTAGTATAATTATACTATTATAATGAATGAATTATGTGATGGATTTGAAACACTTGAAATGTAGCCTTTAAATTTGTTTGTTTGAAAGAGAAAAATCACTGTATTGTAGCCTACTTCTTTAAAATCAAGACTTTTTTGTGTTTTGCACTGGTCAGGGGAAACTAGGCTTAAAAAGCAATTCAAAGTGGGGTACAATATTGAAAAAGGTTTGAGAAACACTGAGCTAGACTGTCTGTACAATCTGAGTTTATGATTAAAACAACTTTTGAACACACACGTTCCGCCAAAACAAGGTCCTTCCAGAGGCTATTTTGCAGCTGCACTGTGGCCCTGCTCATTGCTTAGTGCTGCCCTTGATGATTGTGACTGGTTTAAAGAAACAGAGCATGGATTTTTATTTTTATTTTTTCATCCTGGAATGCTGTGTGGACTACCCTGACCCTCGTCCGTAGCATTGTGGAGGAAGGTCTGACAAAGCAAGCCTATGAAGCAAGCCCAACATTACTCTTTCCACACACTGTGTGGATCTAACTGGCCTTGTCGACCCCCCACTGAGGCACCAGCTGTGTGGACTCTGCAAACTCAACCGCCTCTCCACCGGCTAAACCTTTGCCATGGGACTTGGCCTTAAAGACAGCTGACCATATACGGGTCATGCTTCACTTTGAATCGTTATACTTATTTCACGACTGTATAGTGGAGCTCTAACAACCAACAGGTTTATTGCTGGCCGAAAAGCTGAGTCACCTATATTTTCACATAATATAGTAGTAATTAGTAGTAATTCATATTGCACATTTTGTACCTCTGCTTTGTCTTAGGTTTTGCATAAAGATGTGCTCATCAATTTAGGATACATATAATAACAAGATTTTGATGACTATGCTTTGCAGACAACCTAAACTATCATTTATCTTCAGTGCTTATTGCATTCCTGCAGCTGTCTTTTTGTATTTTACTTCCACAATGCACTTAAAGCTATACTTCAGATGGTGACAGAAGAGCTGATGTAGAGGTTGTGCACCACAGCACTGGGGAGAGGAGGGGAGGGGTGTGTGGGGGGGTTGTGACAGTCAGTTCATGCTCACTACGCACATGTGCTTCATTCCTCAGGGAGGCGCGACAGAGAGGCTGACTCCTTTGCTCCCCTGGCATGCTTTAACCCTCAGGCCAAAGTGTGACACTAGCAGTGTCAGATGTAAAGTGTGCAACAGAATACCCCAGGTGCCATCAAGGATGAAAGTGCCCCCAAGCATAACTAGTTAGTCTTTGAGGTCCATTTGAGGAAGCCACTTCTATTGATAGTGCGCCTTGGATTGTGTTACTTAATGCGTACCTTTTTGATATTAAAGTTCCCATGACATGGTGGTCTTTGCATGTTTTATTAGAGCTGGGCAGCAATTACAGTTTTTAATCGCATAATTTCCCTGATTAATCGCGATTAATTGCAAAATGAAATAATGAATTCAAAAGTAGTGTATTTATTTTCTGCCATATAAACAAAAGTGCCGTAACATTTGTTCTGCAAAAACTTACCAGCATTTTGTTTACAAAGTAGCCTGTTAAATAAAATATTTGGTGTACATCTCAACTTAAACATAATGTATTTATCATGTCCAGAGATGAATTCCATCTGGTTGGAACGTGTTGCTAAGCACCTCCTTCTTATGGCCACGTTCTTCTGTTGTTGCTCTAACTCTGGAGCCATGCTGGACTGGGTTTAGAGCCCCACAACTTTTCTGCACTTCGTAAGGACACTGTCAAACGCGCTGTTAAGCAGAGACACTGAGGGACACTGTCAAACACGTTGTAAAGCAGAGACACTGAAGGAAATTGTGCAACGCGCTGTAAAGAAGAGACACTGTGACAACCCTGGAGACATTGCGCAAAGCAGGGGACATGATCAGAAGGCAGAAGGCTCGCAGCAGCGATCATATTTTGTATCTATTCGTACTATCTGTGCTAACTGCGGGGACTTTATTTGACACATTCCACTGCTGTGGAACTTAAATAGTGTCCCGCGCGCACTTGTAGCGTGGTCGCTTTTGCAGTTCTCTCCTTTTCAAACAACTCGTTTAATGTTCTTGTGATGGTGCGTGTTGAGGGAATCTCATACCTGCCGTCGTCGTTGCGGTTCTCAGACCAATGTCCTCCACAACCCTAGGGGCTGCAGTCTGTAGCTATCCACGTTGCTATGGCTTTTGTTAGCGTCTCTTGCCTTTGTTTATCTAAACTTACCCACACGCTGCATCTAACGTAGCCTGCCGAAGCCTCGCGCCACTGTGTGTTTGCTATTGTATTGTATTGTATTGTATTGTATTTGCTGGTATCAACTGTCAAGGTGATATTTCAAACTGGAAGTACTCCGGTGATAAGAAAATTCAACTTTGCAGTATTTGCACAGCCTCTGAGCAACAAACTTTTACAATAATAAAGAAATAATAAAACCTGCGTTAACGGGCGATAGAAAATTGTCGGCGTTAATTAATAAATGAGTTAACGCGATAATAACGCGTTAACTTGCCCAGCCCTAGTTTTTGAATAGACCTTAGTGGTCCCTCAATACCATATTTGAATTTGCTTTCCCAAAATTTAGCCTTGATGCAGAATACATCAACTAGAGCCAGTCCCACAATGAGCTTTCCTTAGGATGTGACATTTCTGAGACTGTAGCTTTTGAGGTGGAGGCTGGAGGTGTGGCCTAATACAACTGCCACTTTGCTCATTTGAAAGCCATGGTTCTCTCTCTCATGGGTGGGCCAAATTCCCTGAGTGGGCAAAGCAGAGAAAGGGGAGGTGAGATTCCAGATGGGTTCATCTGAGCTTTCATTTTCTCAAAGGCAGAGCAGGATTCCCAGGGCTCAGGTTAACACCTGTTGCCATTTTCAGCCACTAGGGGAAGACAGGCAGGCTGGGGGGAATTCATATTAATGTTAAAAAACCTGAAATTGTGAATTTGTCCTGCCATGGAAGCTTTTTAGTGAACGTCAGTTTCATTTAAACCATCGTGAAATGAATTAATACAAAGCTTATTAAAACTATCAGCTCCACAAAACTCTTTCTGTATTTCTCCAGTATTCTTTCCAGTATGGCTATGTTCAGAGACTGGTGATAATTACCTCTTTGGAGGAGTCCACGTTTTTTATATTTGGCTACAAGCAACTGCCTTGAGGAGGGTGGGGGTGGTATGCAATCCCATGAAGGCATGTGTCATGTGGATGTGCCAACAGTTTTGTTGTCATTGCTAAGAATTACTCATGGGGGAAACAGAAACTAAGCACTATAGTGAAACATAAACGAGCATGGGTCAAACCATAAATCATTTCGTTGTATGAGCATTTGTACAGTACATACAGATATGTGTATATAAACATTCAAAAGGATTAACAACATTAAAAATAATACCCATGCGCGAGGTGGGACATCTGCCAACCTTAATGCCTCCACATAACGCTGTGAGAACTATATGTGAATGAGCGTAGTAAGCACGTCAAGTAAATTTTACATTGCCGAAGGAAATAAAAGTAGAAATTTCGATTGGCACGAATGTACATGTGGGATAAAATATCTCGTTGGCCGCTTATCTTGAAAAGATTTTCTTAAATCTTTTAAAAATCCATTACTGTTTCCTCGCCACTGTTGCATTAAATGCTTGCTCTTGGGTGAATTGCTAGAATTGTTCCAAGAATCAGTGTAAACTACGGAGTGTGGTCTAAAAACACTATCTGTAAACTGTCTTGATAACTCTTGTTATGAACTGATACTATAAATAAAATGGAATTGTTTGCCTTGGCCTTCTACAACGGTGTAACTCTAACTTAATTAGCAGAGCGCCGGCCCGTAACATGTGCTCATGTTAGATTTCCCTAGCTCAATTAGCAAATTCTGCAGCAGTGGAAACTGCAACAGAGAACTTTAGTTCCGAGGAAAACAAAAAACACAATCGACTAAAGTTTTCAACTATTACATCACATTCATTTTAAACTTTACATTAAACACATTTCCTATTTATTTACTGTATGAGACTATAACTATCAACTATAAATTTACTATGAATTTAGAATTAAGTATATATTATAAACACAGCACATATTTAACAGCACTTACATAATGTGCCTCCATACAAATTCAAAATGTTATTTTTTAACATTAATTCATAGAACAAATCAGACAATCAGACAATCAAACAAATGTCCTTTTCTTTGTAACTTATCCAGATTCTTTTGGGGGAACTCCAGTTCTCCATTGCCAGGGGGAGGTACGATACATACCGTTCAGCATGTCCTGGGTCCAGGGTCTCCCACTCAGCTGTGACTTGTAGAATGTACTGTAACTACAAAGGGTGGTATCTCTGCCATTTGCGGCATGTCCTCGGTTTAACATGATCAGACCGTGAACCCTCATGCGCACTGGAATAGTTTGCAGCTAGTATGTGTAATTCTTTAGGGGGTGAAGATTAGCACCTCCCTCTGAGACCATTGTTTAATGGAGAAAGTTGGCCCGTCCCATGCTGCTGCTTTGTGAGTGAACGAGTTTGAATTTCATTTCCCGAGATGTCATATGGGGGCACAGAATCTGTGAGTGTGTTGATTAAAACCCAATTTGAATCCCCCAAATAACTGGGCCAAAGCCGTAGTGAGTGATTTTGATGGAAAAATACATTAAGTCAATTTGATGTCATTTTCTATTTGGTTTAGTAAGTTGGGCTGTAGGAATTCAAGGAACAGTCAAACATTTTGAGAAATACACTTGTTTGCGCAATGGTGTTTTATGCCCCCAACAGTGACTTGAAGGCATCTAACCCTAACCTTAACCCTGACCATTGACTAATCCTAGTGCCTTCCAGGCAGTGGTGCTTGTTGTTTGGACCTTTGGAACACCAAACACCCCTTCAAACCCCTTGTCAGATGTTAAGACTGATGGATTCATCTCTGTGGGTACTGTGCATCTATTCAAATATCCATTAACGGTCCAGTCCGGTCATGAATAAACACTACAACACTTTTCAGATGAACCATATCCAAACCTAGACGCCAACCCTAAATCCACCAACAACAAGAGTCATGCATCTTAAATAACTTTAGCAGAAAAGTCTGCCAAGAATTTTAAACACCTTGGGTACATTTCTGAGAAACATCACTAACCCTGGGGCCTCAAGAACACAATTGTGAGAACCTGCTGGGACATTACAAAAACATTGTTCCTTTCCTTCAGAAGCACTTACTCTGACACTTTCATTGTTGGAGCTCAACTTTATCTTGGTCACATCTTTTCTAAAGTAGTACTACCTTCATGCTCAGAAACTGTGCTTTACTGAACCATTGTCGAATTATTATAAGTCCATTCAGACACTGTCAAATGCATGCCCACGACAGCCTTTATGGGGAAATTGCATGCGGTGTTCTGACAGCAGGCAATTGTAATTTGACTTCAAATCGGATCTTTAAGGATGGTCATCTGTAGAAGTATAATGAAGGCAAAAGATTTTGGACAAAGCAAAAAAAAAGACAATATTTGAGAGTGCACAGGCAAAGATTAGTAGAATTCAGATTTGATCATGCAATCCAGATCTATGCCCACTAGTTTGGGCCTGCTCTCATAATTGTATTTTGGCAGCTTCGGAGTAAGAGGTCGCTTGCCAACCATTTTTGACTTGCGGGACTGCAACAAGTCACACCCAGATATGCACATCACAGTTGTCTTTATCAAACTAAAAGTCCACAGCACTTTTGAGTAGTTTGCTCCTCTTTAAGGAGCGATTGGCAACTTGTAAATACTTAGGACATGTTTTCCATTTATTATGCTCACATGCCGCATCCTTTAGCCTACAATTTCACTGTGGGTGTTTGGCTCTGCACTGTAGATTAAATGTAGATAAGGTTCTGATTTTAATCTGTGACTTTCACTTTTTTCAATATTGTTTTGAATGTGAGCTTTTTTAGATTTGTTTATGAACTATTGCATTCAGCCATGTTAGCAAGGTCTTGCTTGTAAAATATATCTTGCATCTCATGAGACTTCCTGAGTAAATAAAAGATTAATCAATGAATCAATAAATAAGTACTTAAAACTGGTCAGAGTCTATTTTTTTCTGACTAGAAGTACATACAACATCTGCTGGCACTTGTCTGTGTAGGCGGCAGTAGCTAAAACAAAAAAAATTACCATCTTTTAAAAACAAGGCAGCAGGAAACCGATGGAGGGCCTTCTTCAGGTAGGGAATGAGTCCTTATCCCCAAGTGAAGGAGTTTAGATACCTTTGGGTCTTGTTCCTGGTTCCTTTGCGTCAAAAAGACCCAATTGAGGTGGCGCCTCCCTATGGAGGTGTTCCAGGTATGTCCAGCTTGGAGGAGGCCTCTGGTAAAAACCAAGGACTAGGTGGAGGGATTATATCTCCAACCTGGCCTGGGGATGCCTCGGAATCCCCCAGTCGGAGCTGGTTAATGTGGCACAGGAAAGGGAAATTTGGGGTCCCCTGCTGGAGCTGCTCCCCCTAATACCGGTGCTGGATGGATGGATAACAACAAAGGCTCTTGGGTACCTCTTAGTACACATTGTCTTCAAAAAGTCTTTAATTACAGTACTCCTTTCATCGGTTTGTGCCTTAGTCAGGAAATTACTTCATGGATGTGGTAATTCAGAGGGACTTCCGTTCTCAGTTTTCAGTTTTAGCATAGTTTGGCAAGAGGGCCCAGTTAATTGACTATATAAGACACTGATGGTTTGCCAGTTAAGGGCTGTAGATTTTTGTAAATCCTTAACTTCATTCAAGTAGCAACAAATACAAAGATTCCTGTGCAATTGCCTGAAATGGTACGTATTGCAATTCTATACAGACGCCTGAGCAATGTTATTAGTGGAGTTACACATTACTTGGAGACACCTGCCATGACAGGAGAAAATACATGCTAATTGCTATATCTTCCCTATGAGGGTATTTCGGTCCTACTTAGTGTGTCTGTAGTTCAAGCTAGTGTTTAACAACAAAATCTGCCAATTATTTTGGAAGCATATGTGAGCGTTTTCTGGTTTTGGAATATTCTAATGTCTTTTCTGATTTCCAGCAGTTCTGTTTCCTGTGCTAAATCGAATCGAGACTTGCGATCTTCTTGGAACAGTCATTTTCATTCTGGTTGGGAGTGGTCCCAATGGCAAAAGTCTCCCATCAATTATTATTTACAATGTCACTAGTCACTAAAGATGTTAACGTGTCACTGCTCTCTGAGTTGGTTGGGGAGCATTGCCTATTTTTAAGAAAAGAACATAGCCTCAGTAACAATCAGCAACAAAAGTGGAGATGTTGGGTTGATATTCAGCTTATTGAAGCCTAAATTCAAGTTGTGCTTTCTAGTATGAAGCTACTTGGAGGTTAAACATGTCAAACATTGTGTGTACTGTAATGTGTACTGGTTTTACAAAGAATATTTTCTTTCAAAATATTTAAAGATGTGCTTTAAATCTTGTCCAGTTTGATTTTACTTTTCAGACTTGGAAAAACCATTGGCTAGAATTGCATATGCTAAAAAAAAGAGTATCTGATGATTTTGTATCTGAACATTACTCAAGACAGTCTTGGTCATTTTATATTTATTGCAAATAAATGAATCAGGTCAGATCAGGGTCAATGTGATTTGCAGTGTTCTGAGTTTTTGCTCAACTCTGTGAGCAGCAGTGACACATGGGCTGACAGGCGCTACCTCAGTATTATTCAGAAAGTCTAGGTTTAATCAGTTCCTGCATAATCTAGGGCTGTTAGCAAGCTGAAATACAGCTTCTTGTACTCTACATAATTTAAAACAAGATTGAGTTTAACATATTATAACATTTTACATTTTTTATTTGTAATTTCCTTTAGACTGTTTGCTGAATTCAAATATGTACATGTCCCAGAGGCTTATCGTTGTTGGGTTTCCAGTTTGACTTTTATGAATGGTTCAGACATTTAAATGTGGCCTCAGGCTCTTCCCTTGAGGATCAGCAAAATTGTCACTTTGATCTCTCAACCACTGTCTTTCAAGCTTCTTACATTGTGTAAAATGTTCCTTATCTGAAAAAGTGAGTGCGTGTGTGCGTGTGTGTGTATGTGTGTGTGTGTGGGGGGTAAATAAAGCAATGGACATTACTGCTTGGACAGCAAATTTCTGGCTAATCCCCTAAACCTGAAAGCTACCAGGGCATCATTACTCTTTCATTTGTTGGGCAAGCGGCTGGGTTGTCATCACTGGCAGAGAAAGTGTCAAAGTGGATGTTTACATCAATAATTAAAACTGAAGGCTCAAAGAGTCATAACAGCGGAGGTTTGGGTTGATGTTACCCTTTAATATTTCCTACAGTTCGTCCCTGAGCCATCCATTACTGACACATTTTCCAACATGCTGGGTTGTTTATGGGTTGCAGCTTGTGAGACCAATCTGAAAAGCATAGCAGAGTTATTCTTGCTTTCTATCCATTTAAGTTTTTTTTGTTTGGCCTGAGAAAAGTTCATGGACCAGGTGTACAGTACGTTATGTAAGAAATGTCCATTTAGTTGTTCATTTCACACTGAGGGGAAAGGGTTGACTGAAGCTACCCCTTTATTTTAAAGTTGTGTTCAGACTGTCCAGACTGTTTTTAGAGGTGACATTATAGGTATGAAAAGTAAATGCAGCGAGTGAATGCAAGTAAATCTAGGTGGACGCAAATGGTTTTAGAGCAAATATAAGGAGTTGAAATGAGGAGTTGAAATGCATTAGTGTACAAAGGTAACAAAAGGACGGGCTTGAAGGAAAATCCTTAAACTATTTGTTACTTTTTCAATTCATAATCTGAGCTGTCATACACAAACACAACACTAACTACAGCTAATGTCAGTACAGTTGGCATATTGACTGTTGGATGCCAATGAACACAAAAATACGGACAAATTTGCACAAATATTATATATATATATATATATATATATATATATATATATATATATATATATATATATATATATATACACACACACACACTAATATCAGATGAATGGGAGCCATGAGGCCATTCCTTTGCTATTTCTTTTTGTTGCACTTGTTAAAGAGCGCTAAGCCGCATTTACTAAAGGCCACGGGACAGAAAGTATGTCTGAGGATTACAGAGACCTGATGGTTTAAAATGAGGCCTGACTAAAACTGATTTGCAAGGTGGTAGATGACTATGGGAAATTAAAATGGCCATAATAATAAGACATTACCCAAATGAACATCGTTTTACCTCGGTTTAAACTTTGTATTTAAAATCCTAATGATAACTTGGTCTGTCATGTCATTGCAGTCCAAAAAGTTGTTGTTGCAACAGGATACTTTTACTGTTTTTAACGCATTTGCTAAAATTGTTTTCATATATAAGATTTCATGACCCAAATATGTGATCACCTTTTTATTTTAAACTTTTAAATGACTAAAAAATGTGTCCTTGTCCTGGCCAGAGATACACCTCATTGATTTTTAAGATTATTTCTGCTTAGGTAGGTTGTTAGTAGCCAATCTAATAGTTATTGTTGGATCTCAGTAGTACTAGACTGGTTAAATATTTTCACTCTGAAAAAAGAAACCAACCCAAAAACACCATTTCCAATACATAAGCAGCCCCCAGTTACTGCTTAGTGTGTAAGGTCACGCAGGAGCTGCTTTCCTCACTGCTAGCAGTGGGAGAAAACAGTGTCGTGTGATTACGATGGTGATCATTAGCAGGAGAGGAGCTGCACCACTTGATGGAGTGTGTCCGGTCTGCTTGAGCCAAGCCTACTGTCGTCTCCACACAGAGACTGAGCCCACAGCTGGCTGATGGAGTGGGATGGACAGAACCTAGTGAAATGCATGCATTCATTGCATGATTCTAGTCAATAAGAACATCGTAGTTGAGTCCAAATTAGATGAGACAAAAACAGGAAGTAAACGTTATCTCAAAATGCAAAACTAATGGGAGATTGCAAAGTGTCTTAGGTGGTAAATCCACAATGAATCAAGTATATATACTTGTGGCATGTTTTCTGGCAAATTAAAAACATCCACTTTTACCCCACTGATTGGGATTTGACCAGAACCCTAATCAGAATACATAGACATAACAGCAGCTGGGTAGATAACAAGGATTTTTTTTTCTTTACAGATGCATCAAGTTAGATTTTTAACAATTCCTGGCAACAAATTGCTATAGCACAATGTAGTATACGGAACAAGGTTGGTGAGAAAGCGTGCCACCCTCCCATCATTTACTTTACAAATGATGAGATCTTCTGACTTTCAAGAATTTTCAAAGGTTTTCTCCTTTTGGTGCTTAAACTTAAAAATCAATATTTTTCACAACATTTACTAATTCAGCTGCCTTTAGAGCTGCAGTTATTTATTTTTTGGCCACTTAGTGGAAATGGAACTACATGTATCCGCTATAAAGTTGTAGCAAAGAGATTAATAGAGTAACGTTATCATTCATTTGGAGGTGTCTTGCTGGAAAATGAATGTATGCAAGTTAACATTGTAATTATACATTACACATCCATTGTTGATATAAAACTATATTGATGACTTTCCTCCCTTTTAATCTGTGCTAAGCACAAACACACCTGAGTTGAACGTCACAAGGTATTAGTAGTTTTGCCTTAAATGTGTTATAACGACATGCACTTAAAGTATCAAACGTTTTGGGCCATTAATTGTAAGTAATACTGTACATACATGGTAGTTGGAAGCCCATCACACCCCTCTCAATAGCGGGAACCAGATCAGTGCCCAGTTTGATTCTTGTCAGCTTGATACTGAACTGGCACAATTCAAATAGGAAAGCCACCCATACCTGAGACATATAAACAGCAGATCTCACCATCCCGCTGTCACATAGCGGAAAGGAACAAGGTCTCCATCAGAAGCCGGACGCTTTGTGAAGCATGACTATTGTTTTTTTTTTTTTTTCGGGGTGGGGGTGGGGGAAAGCATTTCATATCACACAAGCTGTCAGGGAAGTTCAAAGAGGGTTCAGAGAGTAGTCAGACTTCACCTTGACGTGAGCTTTCGGTGCAAACAGAACCAAGACTCTACCTGACGTCTCATATGCTGCAGACGTTTCCCTGTCTCCTCGAATGGCAGGTCAGATTGCTGGAATCTCCCCTCAGATGACAAGTTTTTGTTTTTCTTTCGAATGCCTTTGACTACTTTAATAAAATATGACATGCCACCACCAAGGCAGCCAACTCTGGCAGTCTGGAAGTAGTATTTGTTTAAGAGAAAAGACAATTGAAGCTCACAGTGTGTACAGCATGACAAATTATGAATATTTTGCAAACATGTGACAAGTACTTAGATACATTTGAGATGTGTGTCTCTAGTTTTGAATTCACTTCATTGCTGTTTCTTCGGTCCAAGTTTATTAGACACACTTGAAAATCCCATTTCCTATAGTCTACTCTTTGTCCTTGAATAAATACATTGAGGCATAATGACAAAACTATACTCAGACAAACAAAGGATAGAGACCATTTAAAAGTCATGATAGTGCTGACAGCTCTCTCGTTTAGTTATGCTCATCCTCAAATCTCTGCAGTGTTCTGTACCTGAAGCCTGAATTATGTGGATGACAAACTGTTCACAAATGATCCATGGGAGTGTGGGTGCATTTATGTTGCTTTCGCATTTTACTCGATGGATGATGGATGTAGGATTAGGCAGTATCATGAATCACATCAATGTTTTCCCAGTCACTGTCGAGACTTGTGCAACTAAGTCTGGTTCCTGAAAGATTCTCATGTGAAGGCAATGGATAATGCTGCAGCTTCTTAAGGATTAACATAGAAAATGTAAAACCCCCAACATCTAGGCATAATAAAATCCCCCCATAACATAGAATATGAGTCAACAAAGGGCCCTTGCTCCGTACTTGTGGTAGAATCAGCAGCATTCTTAGCAAATGATGCCATTTGTGGGTAGTAACCTTGCCTATAAAGAAAACACATTTTCATTGACTTCATCATTTCATCTGATGGACATGTTCAATTATGAGAAAAATATATTGGGCCAGCTCACGATGTTATGACATAATTTTCATCACGGTTGTTGCGCATGTCTATTTACACATGTCCCCCCCTGCGTTATTGGACATTTTAATCTCTATAAATGAATTTTCGTTTGTTTTTAATGGACAGTTATTCTAATATTTACATTTTCTAAGAGCTCAAGTGTTCAACAACCTAACCCTCAAATACACCCCCTTATTTTATGTACAGCCAGGAGGGGAGAGTAAGGTGGGGGGAGAAATTATGCTTAAGTTGGTACTAGAATGTAATGAACAGGCTAGATGTGTTGGCTAACAAAATTAGCTGTCAATCTTCTCTCCCCGCTTGCGCTGATTGACATTTCCGGTTGTCGGGTCATGAAGAACGATGTATACATTCACGTACTGTATATAGCTACTATTTTAAAAAGTGTATATAAGTTTAGCTAACTTTAGCTCATCATCTAACGTTTAAATGGAAGCTATGTCGATTTTCAACTGGTGTTTGTGTTATTGCAGTGTGGGTCAACAGATGAAGAGTGTTTGGCTTTCCTACATTGCATTTGACGTTACATGAGAAACTACATACTCTTCTTATCAAAAATAAGAGTACTAACTGTGTGCTCCAAATACACCATTTATTTTCATTCATTTAGCTTACTGTATTTACCCTACTTCATAGGTCAAATCAGACCTTAACAGGCTGCAAAGAGAGCAGCTGGTTCCAGCCCGAGGGTCTCCATCAATGAGTCGAACCCAGAGAAAATTAACTAAAAGAGGACATTACAGCTGTTCTTCTCAAAGCCCAGGGACATTGAATGCCCAAGTTCGGGGTGCAAAGTTTGTCAACAGGGATGTAGAAAGAGTTAGAATAAATTATTGTTGAATTGATTAGTTAGTTAGTCCTACAGGTAACCACTTGTGCTTGATTTATTTGAAGACTAAAGTGTATGCTTTAATGAGTTTTGTGTGAGGGTTGGCGTTCCACCCCCCATAGTCACCCATACTTCTTATATGATGCGGAAAAATGCAGTTCAGAAATCATGAAATAATAGCTGTTTATTATGCGCCAAACATTTTCTCTCTCAGCCAGTTGTACATTAAAACTCCAGCGGGTCACTCGCTTTGTATCTCACAGCGTTGTTGATCGACAAAAACAACACACTTAAATGGCGTAGTAAATGTCAGGCTTGTTGTTGGCACTGACCACGTTTGTCATCCTCTGGCAGCCGAAAGGCGCTCGTGTGCGTGCACTCACACGCACACACAGCAGTCTCTTTCTAAGGTCTACCATGTCAACAACCTTGTCTTCTTGACGCCAACCATCAGCAAAAATAGAATCACTGTTCTCTCTGCCCAGTGGTTCAATTAACTCAAAGAGGCTTGTGAGGACAGATCTATATGGAAACTTTCAACTCATCACAGCTGCATGCATTCTTATGTATGACGAAAACCTGATGTTAAGCTGTAGTTAGCATAGGTTCAGCCATGGATGCTGGTTACATGCTCACAGCTGTGATAATACCCACATGACCTGACTAGGTCAGTGTGTCCTTGCTGCAGCAGAGCAGCATGGGCAAACAACTCAACAAGGTTTAGCAGTGAGGCCGACTCTCCAGAGGAATGGACTGGTTTAGGAAAGGAAAACACAAGTCCAATGTGCCACCTATGATTTAGACATTTTGTTGCAGTCCACTACATGAGACACATCTCTTGAACAATATTTATTAAAAAAAAAATTATTTGGTGCTTGCAAATGTATTTAAAGCGCTTGAGGTAAGGTTTAATCAGTCAGCAGGTAACACTTTGACTACCCCTCTTTATCATTTATAAGCACTGTACAAACATTTCATAGATGGTTTATAACAGCAACTATAAGCATTTTTTTTATTAGTATATATTAATGTACAGTTAGTCAATTATGAGTTCTCATATGACTACCTAATAGTGTTATGAATAATGTATCAAATGTTTATATATTGCTTATAAATGCTTAAAAGGGGATTTACAGTAAAGGGCTGCTGAGGCAGCAAAAATGTGACCAAAAAAAAACAAAGAGTTGTTAAGTATTGTAACACAGCTTGTGCATTTTAAGTATTATTTCTAAAAACATTTTATGTTTCAATGGAACATGTTTGGAAGAGAGACAGCAGTAACTGAATATAAAAATCCTTTAGTTACTGATACTATTTACATATATTTATATCTTTCATTCAAAAAAAGGAACGATAGATGTTTTTCCACCGACAGGCAAACTAGTTTTGTTTGGGTCAAGGGAACAACAGCTGTATTTGATGCATCGCCATGCCAATGCACAGCATGAGATTAGAGCTGCTATCAATGAAAATGGAAGCACTATTAGTAACTTGGTTGAATTAAAAAAAAACATACTTTTCTTGTTGGCCTTTTACTGGTGAACTGTTATAACATCCAGCAATAAGGCTTTTTCAAAAGTTGGCCATCTCAGGATATAATTTTATTGTTATAAGCTGGCTCCATGTTACACAAATTGGTCTCTTACATATGTTACAAAAAAGACTTTACCACCTGAAGACAGGAAGCACTTTTACTGTCTTGATTACTGATTATGCCTTGATTAACTGAGTTTGGAGGAGGTGGACTTGTGTGTGTGTGTCTTTAGCTTCAGCTTAAGGGTGTACCCATTTAAGTAGATGCCATTGCTATAATTAGCAGATGTGACACTCTTGGGCTCTTCTTGTAGTTAGCTGTATTTGCTTAATTTTCTGCTTCAGAGGAGAGCCCCCTGGTTGGCACAGTGGCTGGCAGCTTGCAAGAGGAGGCAGAGGCTAGCAAGCTTTACAGCTTAGTCTCTCCAGTGCAGGGGGGAAGTCCCCTATAGATATTTAGGCTGTTCTCTCTGTCACTTCAGTGTGATTGCTTACCTGCTAAAAGTGGTTATAGCACAGCGTAAGGCCTTGCTTAACATCACTGGCACATTATTCAAAGCATTAGAAAAAATGGAGGGATTCTGTCATGACTGTTATGGATATCAATTATTTTTACTTCTAAGTTGTTGTTGTAATCTTTGTAGCCCCAAGATAATGCAAAAAGTAACTGCGTCTTTGAGCTAGTGCAGTGCGTTAGATTGATTTTTATGTTTTTGTCAAAATTCAATAGATCTATTTCCAAGGGATTAATAAACTACAAAATAAAGCTTAAACCTCTTTGTAATAGAGCTTTTTTAATGATAAAAAAAGCCATCTGAATGGCATTAGTGCTTGAGGGGGCATATATTGCGGCCTACTGATAGTGTCATCTCTGTGCTTGTTAGGGGCAGGGGTAAATGATTAGTTTACAGTTGAAAAAGCATCAACGCAAGCAAAAGCTCCCCAAGAGTAGCGCTTCTTTAACATTTAAGGTGCTTTGCTTTGCCATCATATGGCCGATCAATTATTTCCTATTTTGTCTAAGCAGGAAGTGAAGACCATCATGTTTCCTGTCCCTTGAGTCATATCTTGATCTTGTTGCCTCTCCAATGAGAGCAGAACAAACACTGGCGAGCAGCTCATCTGCAAGTCAAGTGTTACTCAGGTTTCCTGTGTTGCGCGGCAGCTGTTAATCATTTTGAATGAGAATGCAAGCCACCAGGTGTGAGACAACTAATCTATCACATCAGCCTGCTTCTATGGCACGAATATGGAGATTTAGATTGAATTATTATACATTGTGCTGCAATGTAGTAATCCCTTGGAAAATAAGTCTATTGAATTTTGACATAAACAACTGTATTGTGCTCATCACAAATGCCAAATTTGTGTCAGACAAGCGACATAGCAAGTCCTTGACTTTAAGAAGTTGCATAGTTTAAGGCAAACATTAAAGTCAACTGAATGCACTCCACCAGCTCAATGACTCAGGTATTCTGTGCATCAGCTTGAGGGTAAAAGATAATAGAAAAAATAAATTAAAATTAATGGATATCTTAAACAGTCATGACAGTTTCCCTCTATTCTTTGTCATGCTGTGAATGCTGCGCCAGTGTTTGGTCCAACAGCTGTGGAGGAGCTAAATGGTGCTGCAAGCTTTAGTTGGATAATGAATACTGACTGTCAGACCTGTATTATAAAACTTAGCTGACTTGTCATTACTTCAATCCAAATTAAAGGGAAGAGCTGCGGTCGTTGATTGATAATGTGGCAGACATGGTACATGCCGGTTGAAGAAGCAGACCATCAGACCATTGTTATCACCACAATGCATGTGTGTAGACACTGGCAAACCCGCAAATATTCACGGAAGATTGCTGTTGGCTGGAAGAAAGGAAGAAAGCAGAAGATTGGAGGCTTATGCTCCAATAACACACAGAAGAACCTAATTAACCTTTCTAATGTAAAAACACACCATATTAACTTGGTGGTAATCATAATTAACATTTTAAATAAAATAAAATTGAGCCCACCAAAATGTGGCTTCTAGTTTTTTTTCTATCTTTTGGTGGAGGTTGTTGTTTTTGTTAGCCTTGTTGTTCAGTCGTAATATTTCGTACCTGAATTTTGGTGTTTATTGCCATCAATTTTCTAGTTTAATAACCACGTCACCTTGTGCAGGTAGTGGCCACATTCTGCTCAGTGAGCCATAATAGGCATCACATCAGTGGATCTCCTTGGTGTGTATGTTAAGCTAACATACACAGCACCTGCTCCAATTTAAAACAAGGTGACAGTGAGGGAAAGTCTAAAGCGGTTGTGTGTGCAGTGCAAATATGTTTAAAGAAAGAGATCTAAGCTTTAGTGCCATGGCTGTGTTTTTTCTTAAGAAAAACAACAGTTGGCTCAATTCCTGTGAGATTAGGTATAGTTTATCAAATATCGCATACCGTTTTAGTGGCAGCTATGCTTTTCCTATTAAACTAAAACCATAAACTGCCGAGAGACAATTTAAAGCAACACTAAAATAAATGCACTTGTTTTATTATGACAACAGCCACAGTCGACAATAAAGAAGTCCATGTCAAATCCTGAGCTCCTAAACAACCAAGAAAGTCTGACTTACCAAGATATATTGCCTTACTTGTCCTTGTGGCAACCTTAGATATAAAGTACCAAAGATGAGGCAACTCATCATGGTGTGTGCCGTTATGGTAAGTTACATGGCTGGATTTCCGGGTGACAATGTAACCATGCTAGCTGCATTCTTCTGACAAAGGCAATTGCTCCAGACAAATATTTAAACAACAATACTGTAGGGTTTCCTCCTTTGCCACCATGAGGTTGACATGTCTGGTTCTAAGTGAATTGTCTTTTGATAACTATTGGATGGATTGGAATGCAATTTGAGCCGACATTTATGTCTCCCTCATGATGAATTGTAATAACATTGGTGTTTTATTGGTTCTTTCTAGCACCATCAGGTCAAAATTTCAACTGTTCTGATACTTTTGTTTATGACCAATTACCTACAAACTAATGACATTCCCATCAGCCTCAGCTTTACGTTAAGTGCTAATTAGCAAATGGTAGAATGCTCATCTGTTAAACTAAGATGGTGAACATGGCATCAGCCTGTTAGCATTGTAATTAGGTTAGCATACAGTATATCAGTCTAATACTGTGCCTAACGTCAGCCTCACAATACTGATACTGTGCCTGTAGAGTCTTGGTCTTGTTAAATCTATTTAAAACTGCCAATGTGTTAAGATGACCAATTAAAAAACTTTTTAAATCATTATGGACCCTATAACATGTGCATAACCTGTTTTCTGGTATTGCAGGTCAGTGAAGAATGAATTAAGAAGACAATTTGTTGTTAAAATTATAAAAAGAGAGTAAATAAATCTAATGATTCGGCCAAATTATTTTTTTTTAAGCCTGCTGACTGAAGCCTTGCACTGATTTTGGGAGATCCCGG
This sequence comes from Etheostoma cragini, assembly GCF_013103735.1. Taxonomy (NCBI): domain Eukaryota; kingdom Metazoa; phylum Chordata; class Actinopteri; order Perciformes; family Percidae; genus Etheostoma; species Etheostoma cragini. The sequence continues at coordinate 6,394,563 of NC_048414.1, read as the reverse complement.
GGTTGGCTCTATCCCTTTCCTGGTCTCTCCCCCATCTTCTACTTTGAACACAAGAAGCGGATAGATATTGAATATACATGTACAACCTAAGACACAGCACAACACACCAGTGTTATTTATGTCACCAATTTGAATATCAAAGGAAGCTATACCCTCTTGTTATGGTGATGATTCATAGACAGCATTTAGCGATGATGCAGCTCGCCACTGCTACCTTCCAGCAAAAGTGGAGGTTGACAACTGGGAAGAAATGACTTTGAGTTACATAGGGACAAATGGATCGGGGGAAAGGAAACAGTTGAAGGCTTTTGATAGCATGTTATAGTAAATCTGCCTCATGATGACATTTGATCTGGTTTTGGCAAGTCTGTTGACAGACTAATGCTACAAAATCAATGTATGATGAGAATCATAATGATATGCTATGCTATATTACACCATACTGATGCTTTTCAAAATTAACTAGTATCTCTCGTATAACATCTCTCTGTAGAAGAAACAGACACATTTTCCCAATGGACATCAGATGTACCATTATCAGTGAAGGGCTCAGTTTTTACAACTGGTGTCTATGTCAATACTGACTCGCCTCTTGGTGCCAAAGCTTATGAAATCAAAGGTCTACTTAATCACAATCCTGCCATATTAGTCTTTCCTAGTCTTAGCCCTGTCTCCAGTGAAGAATGTCCGGTCCTGCTTAGGGTCTTCTGGCACCTTTCTTGATAACACTCATTATTGCTCAATGACCTGGAGGCAAAGCTTTACTTTGGGCCTCATCACCTTCAGGCCACAGCTCTCCTCCTTGCAACTCACCTCTGCTTTTAAAAGCCATAAAATCATGCCCGACAAGTTAGCCAGGAGACAAGAATCACAAGCGGTGATTATATGATGTTGTAAAGTGAATTACACCCTCCACCAACCTCAAGAAGAAGTGAATGTTTCCAAAGGACCAAATGGATGTATCCAAGATGTGTGCAGTTTATGAGGCTCCTCAATCACACAGAGTAAGAGTGTTTGAATTTCAGTTCAACCTGGAGCAACAATGAAAGTTTGAAGACTCTGCCAGTTGTGAGATTAAATAATAAAAGGAAATGGAAAAAAAAACTGCCTAACGCCATCTGCGATGTAATTTTTCCACTATGCCATGAACCATCAAATCCAAAATGACAAGTCGAATTAGACAATGGATATAACAGAATTCATGATAAAAGAATGAACTGTAAACTGTAAACTTTAAATGGTGCTTCAGTGTGTAGTGCTACATGAGATACCTTTCCTTAACGTGACCCCCCCCCCCCCCCTTAAAACACTAAGCCTGGAATATATAGATGCTCAAGCGAGAAGAGAAGCCACTGCAACGGCCGAATAGAGTGAGAGAGCCCTAGGAGGCTATTCACACTAGTGCTGATAGTTGTTAAAACCCTGTGTGCTTCACTTCAAATGGGTTTAGAACAGCTTGCGGATGTGAACAGGGCAATGGAGTAACACCATAATACACTCTGGGATGTTCACCTCAGGCAAACACTGAAGCTAAGCACCTCTCTCCAAGCTGCCAAAGAAAGTCCATTGATTTCTCTTTTTTTGTTTTGTGGGATTTGAGAGAGAAACGGAACTACCAAACCAGTCTCGCGGTCGAGGCTTCCCAGCAGCCAATAGTTCAAAGAAATCAATCCATTAACATGATTTGTCTTTTTCGGGCAACTAAAACAGGCCTCTCAAGACTACTTTAAAACCAGGTCAAACTGGGAAGTAACATCCCAGAAATCAGCACCAACTAACATCTCAAACTTTTTACTGGTCCAACAACACTTGGTGAATAATGAGATATTTAAGAGATACATTCTGTAAGATTCCATGACCAGTTTAAACTATATAGGCTACAGCTTTTTTGCTTAATGTTTTTACTTAAGAGCATCACCAAGCATTTTCGTGTCGTTGTTGTGACAATGCTGTTAGTGCTCTGTATTCTCACTGTCACAGTTGCCACTTTAACAAATTGTCTTAGACTGAGCTTAAAAAATTCCTAACTGCATGACGTTCATGACAGCCATTTAGCTTGTTCACAGAAAAGCACAAATAAATGCTTAGGATTGGTGCTCATGTTGGTTTATGTTGAGCTTCTCCAGAGACTGCGTTGGAAGAGCAGTTCTAAAGTGAGTAAATAGAAAAAGTCAACATCAATTCAAATTTGGGCTGTATCCTCCAGTAGACAAGAAGCATCTGCCCAATGGTAGTAAAAACAGATTCAATTTAGTCAGCTGGTGTCTGCATAATAAGAATCCCACCTGGAAGAGGAGTGAATTGCTCAATGTACAAGCTAAATGAATAATGATGGCATTAAAGGCAATTCACTTTTTATTGCTAGTTTAAAAACTGCAAATGCCATTTATCTCACTTTAAAAGTTTGCATAGCAGATAGTTGTCATGATATTATAGCCTGCTTTTTGACTATTTTAATGCGGCGTTGAACACAATCTTATCTAATCACTAGAACTCGATACAGAAGATGGGTTTGATGCTTACATCTATATCATAATATATTTGGCACAGTTTTATTTATCCATCCATCCAGTTATTCATCCATCCATCCAACTGTTGCAATATACCCTGGACAAGTTGGCTTACAAAGATGGTGGGCACTAGTGACTAGTAGTAAATATGGTGGTGAGTAGTAAACTTAAGTCCAGGCATAGAAATGTCCCCTGACAAACCTCAGAGACATCACAGATGTCTGTTTATTTCTACAATTTGTGGAGGAGAATCACATTAACACATGCACACAGAAAAAAACAGCACCAACTTCTGAACCCAGAATGTGGTTGCTCTTAGGGTGGTGTGGTGATAATGGCATCTACTACTGGGCCACCATGTCCTTAAAACCCCTTCAGAGCATTTAGAATGTTCCTGTTGGTCCTGGGCTGTAAGTCCTCCCAGGCCAGTTTTTCCTGGTATTGCTCCAGTGTCTTTTCCCAACTGGCTGCACACTGAATACCTCCAAGCGTTGGGAGCCAGAGGATGGCCGTAACTGATGTCTAAACCACCTCAGCTGGCTTCTCAACACTGGATGATACAATGTTACACATGTCGACATGTGTGACCAAGTAAAGATCCTCAGTTATTTGCTCAATAAGACAGTATCACATTATATTAACATTTTCTTTTTATACGGGAAGTGAAAAAAATGTATCAAAATTGCGTAGCTATTCAACCTCCCAAGAGTTCTCTGGAGGTCCTTTGTCGACGGCCTACACCCCCCAAAGGGTGCCAGGCATAAGTAAGATTTGAAACTCCCATTGAGACTAGGTTGCAGTCAAAATGTTTGACCTTGCTACTCACATAAGCTCCGCCTCTGGCTAATGTGCATAATAATTTACAATTTCTGAGAAGTTAACTAACGTCAATTGAATGCTTTATCTAATGACCTGAAAGCTAAAGCTGTTCTACTCTGAAACAGTCAATAAAAAATAGGACTAGGCCCGTCCAGAAAAGCGTTTCTAGTAGTAAATTCGTGGCAATGCTCATACAAGCTGAAGTTGTTTTCTGTCTTTGTGACTTTTTGTCTAGGAACAGATAATCTTTCATCACCTCTCAATCTGTTATGACACTGAATTAAATGGATCCCTGTGTAATGCATCAAGGATTATGATAGAAAGTGATAGTCTTCTCAGGCAAAACTGTAAGAAATGCATAACAATTCTTGCCTTGTTTTAGCTAGTTCTACTTAAGATGTGTAGAAATTAAAATGCCATAACTGCTTGGGTTGGGAAAAATTCTTTGTAGTCTACGCTTTTGTGGATTTGCTTTTCTTGAACTGACAATAAACTTGTTTGTGTATCTATTTCTCTGCAGATGAGCCCATGTTTGTTTCACAGGTTATCTTAATGCACTTGGGAGATGGAGATTCAACAGAAATAACACTGAATTTGGGATTGGGGATTACTGGAAGCAAAGGTATCATGCACATCATGTGCAAATACCTAACACTGACAAATGCCCACACAAAATAAAACAACACATGACTTTGCAAAGGCAGTATGCTAAGTAAAGCCCCTAATAAAAATCACATCTGAAGGTTAGAGGTAAAATAAATCTGCTTTTAAAGCACATACATCCACATGACTTCCAATAGAGGTCAGCCATATATCACACACTCCCCGTCACTGCTGCACATATGTTTTTTTTAAAACACATTAGAACAGCCATCCCTGAACACAAGTCAATCAAAGTCATGCATTCATCTTATGTTGTCCATATAGGGTCACATTTGACTATCATTCAGGATGAGAACTCAAGCATGAGGCGTTGACAACATTATCACCACCAGTTAATGTTCCATGTGCTTAACCCAGCTGGCACATGCAGCACAGCAGAGTTTATGCATAGCCTCTCAGGGGAACAGTGTATACTGTACATGGCCTGTGTAACCAGCCCAATGTGACCCTGGTTATAATTCAGTCTCATGTAAGGAGGTTAATAGAGTCACCTGTCTGCACTCGGGGTCTTGCAAATCTGCAAGCCCGGCTCTATTTCATGTTCATCCTCACACATTTTTGGAGAGCTGATCGTGATAACCAGAAGACATTGATCTGTGTTGGGGATTTTAGGTATCTGGTACAGGTGCCGGTGTCTGTGTGTAAAAGTTGAAGCTGTACTTAATTTTGCTACTTGTGTGACAACCAGATTTGGACTGATAGATTTATTCAAACTAATCCTCATTTTAGTGGGCAAATCTTCATTAAGCTACATTTTTTTTCTAACAACATTCAATTTAATGACTTGCACATAGTACAAAACCCAATGAAAATCAACACTAACTGTAGTTTAGTTAATACTTTCTGTTTTATGTCCCTCACCTAGACTGTATGGCGTGTGTCTAAACACTTTCATATGGTTGATGTAAACTTGCTCATGTTGTGGTATATAATCAGAGTGGTGGCTGTATGTTGCTGGTTAGCCATAAGAATCACATACGTGTTTTGCCGAGTCTTCCCTGTCCCTCTATTAGTCAAAACTTTCCTATGTTGGTTATAATGCTACACTAAGCTGTGGATTAGTTTGGAAGTAAGACTGAAGCTGAAGCTTTGTGGTGGGTATGTGATATACACTTTTAGTAGAACACCCTTACCTAGTGGGCCATTATCATGGTCATTCTTGCCTTGGGATTCTGAGCTACAAATTTGTATATTGTAAGTGTAAAAAGTACATGTTTAAGTTAATGAATGCACACACATGTTTGTCCATGCTTCCAAAAATAGAAATCTCAGTAACCTCAAAAAAGACATCTCATTTTTTTAGATGCCACCCTTTAATTGGAACAATGTCAGTATTTTTCTTTTAGCTGTGAATGCTCTTTAAAACCATATGGCTAGCTCCTTGTATAGCCATAACTTGATGCACTTGGTTTTAGCCTGAACACGTGACAATGCACAGACAAATCTTTAATTCAGCGTCGCCACAAAACTGCTGCAGAAAGAGGATACTCATTAACACCCTGATCTGTTATCTAATGAGTCAACATAATTATGTCACACATTCTCTGTACCAAATGCATTGACAGTAAACCCAGAGTCTGCACCTTTTATTGTCTTATTTCTGTGTTATTGAGCCAACTGCATGCATCCTAAGCCATACAAGTGCAAGTGGCATTGCAATGCTAAAACTGGAAAAGACGTATTGAGTGCAAAGAAAATGTGCTCTCAGCTCAGGGAAAAATATCTAAGGAAGTAAATAAGTGATAAGATGTCTTCAGAGCAATAGGGAAGTCAGCAGAACTGTAACCATCGAAGTCTTGTTAAAGTTTCACAGCTCGCCTCTTGTAACTCCGATTCTTTGTAATATACAAAGAATGCTGGCGCTGATAACGTAGAAAACAACGCAATGTATTATTCAACAAAAATTCAAATAATACAAATAATTCATCAAACAATGTATTTTACTCTTGCCGGATCTCTTTTTTTATAATCCTTTCTCTCTCGCTAGTTCAGTTAATTTACTTTCCATGTCTGGTCCTTGAGAAGCAAGTTACAATCAAAAACCACTTTGTTTATAATAAACAAGGCTGGAGGATTAAGTGCAGATGTCAACAAAGAGGCACTTGTTGATGTAGTGACTGGCACTGAATATGCATATCCAGCGAAGCCCGGCTAATTCACTGCACTTGCACATATAGCAATGGATTGGTAGGAGGATTACAGACTGGGTTGCCTGTTCCTCTCTGCCCAGCTGGCACACACAGGCTACCACTGTGTTGTTCGGGCAAAGCATCCCACTTAAACTGGTTAAAGCTACCTTAATCTGGATTTGATTGATATCGAGAGAAGCCTGCTGGACCCTTGATTTTCTATTCAGTGCCTCCTTGGGCAATGCATGTGATGTGTGATTGACAGGTTGATTAATTGGTTAATTTGACAGAATGGCAACTTGCCAATGGGCCTAAAGAGCATGCAATTCAAGAACTAGCTTGCATTCACTGAATGCCAGATGAAGCATGGGCTGTAGCACTTGGGACTAATTACAAGGTTACTGTTCAGATGCAAAATCAAAGAAATGTTTCTGTCAAACATTCAGATGCATACTGACTCGCAGGCCTTTATGTGATGTAGGCATTTAAGGTAACGGTCTGAAGTGCATTCATGTTTCTTCAGTTTACCCACACATCAGGAAACAAGCTTACCATTTTGAACATTTGTGTCTGTGTAACGTGTCATCTCTTAATATTTACATGGTCCTTTTATAAATTTTGCAAAAAAATAGCAATCCCTCTGCAATTGGTGTCTGAATGTCAGAACACCCAACAGTGATTTTTCATATTTTTTTTTTTTCATTGATCGTTAAAACCTCATAGTTACATTAATAAGGTTGACTTTTTTAAAGTACTTTGTCGGCTTCTCTGCCATTCAAGAGCAGTAGAAATCTCAGTGTCTTTTGATTGAAGCAAACTATTGTTATTGCCTAAGGATGTTTTTATAGAAGGGAAGGGAAAAAAGGAAGTTACAGTATATGTTAATGTATTGAATAAATACACCTCTAAACTGAAACGTAGACTGATGACTACATCCTGAGCCTACTTACCAAATGTCATTGTAGTTTGAGATGCTGTGCAGGCTTCAGGCACTAATGAATACTTGGGTACAAGGTACCTTTTTAAACCAAAGCACTGACTGTTGCTCTGAACCAATGCTCAGTGAAGGGTTAAAGCCTCTGGTTGTACAGGTCGTCTCTCATGAGTGAATATGTATAAATGTATGAGCGTGGAACCAGGCAATGTTCCAAAAGAGCATGCTTGTTCAGCAAATCTTTCCTAGGTGACTATAGGCAAATAATCCAATTAATTGTATTTTCTGAATTTGCAAGTATTAACTGAAAGCAATGCATGCTAAAACATGCAAACTAAACTCAGTTGTCTGCATTTTCACATGGTCTGGCTGACATGTCATGTCGATAAGATATTGAAATTGCCCATTTTGAAATTACCAGTGGTCAAAAACTATCCCTTCAGCAGTGGCTCTCCAGCTGAAGGTTTGGTACCTCAACCAAGATACTGTCAAAAGACGTCCTGAGATTCTGTTTGACAGAATATTGCTACGTGTGTGTCAGATTATCAAGTCAAATCATAAGCATACAAATAGTGGTGGCTCTCCTGGCATTCAGAGATAGAAAGAAAATAGACTAACAATAATGAATGATGAAGATGAATGGCATTCCACCCTGCCGAACGTTGCTCTGAACAAATGAATTCCAAAGGCGCTCCTCATCATTTCAATGAGTTTTCCTCCCGTTATGTTTCAGCATAAATCATGTTAACCTTCTCATTTTCAAGTTCGTTCATTCATTTTTAAGGTGGTCTTCCTCCTGTCTCAGTGACTACAGGCCTTGTGGATGCATCAAAGGGATCTGATTGCTGATATTACATTACACCTCCAACTGCAGAATATTGTCACTTTACCAGGAATGCCAACTCTACTATCTGTCATAAGTCAAAGCTGTCATTGCAGCATCCTACGTAGCATGCAAATGAACGTGGCAGGTCCAAGGATATCTGCAGAAAAGAGGTGTGAAAAACCAGTGTTACAAAGCCTCTATAAAACAGAAGATTGATCTACACCATGACAGGAACACCCACATATTAAAATGTGAAAGGAGCATTCTTTTTTTTCACATTTTTAGCAGCTCCTTTTTAGGAACATTTGGAATCCACGTGCATACGTGTTTCCCTTTCCTGTCGCCAGACAGAGTGTTGATACTGGATTATTCTGCCAAATCATGCAATGTTCAATTACATTTAAAACGTCCATAGCCATTATTTTAAAATATTTTTATATTATTTGTTGTTAGCAAGTATTGTGTAAATAAGCAACCCCTGTTTTCTCAAACTATTCACTTGACTTTGTGCCTAGCAGCATTCTGTCTTTGTTTGCATCTGTAATATTTAAGGCAAGGGACACAGTACAAATAAAGGATAATCAAAACTGCAATGGTCTCCCAGACATGAGTGTTTAGCCATTTTTTTGTCAGTGAGTTTATTCGGTCGTTCTTAGAAGTCAAGAAGGAAATGCTGATTAAGTTCTTGACTCCATTTACAAAAACAATATTAACAAATATTAGTGTAAAGAATAACCATTAACTGAGATATTGGTGAACCCAACACATTGTCACTCCCATCTCGTAAAATACGAAGGCTTGGTCAGGTACGTTTGTCGTTAACACGCTTTACCTAAACGCGCTTGGTCGGGACTATTGCCGTCCCTTTTGACGCTGTTAGGTAAAGGAAAAGCTTGTGACATGCGGCAATAACAGGATGGTTAAAGACATGCGGGACATGAACCCCGCTATCCTGGGTGAAAGTCTTGTGTTTTGCTCCTTACATACTACCTAATTTCCCCCTTACATACTCCTCGCCAAACCTCGTCTAGATGCTGCTCTCCCCAGTACATTCTACACACACCGGTTGTCGCATCAGGCGCTGACAGTCAGTATCCAAACGTCCATATTTTGCGTGTTCAGCGTGAGAACAGGTTGGTAAACTATAGTCTACTGCTGTGCTATTTCAATACATGTTTTAATGGTTCTCAGATCCTTTTTTTTACCCTGGCAGCGCTCTGCTTTGAGATTCAGTTGGTCATGGTTGAACCAGAACTAAACCAGATGACATAATTTACTCCCAGTAGATTTGTATGCTTTTTTTGCTTTTTTTATGTGTGGTTGAGGAATAAAAGAGGAATAACGTCAATCAATCAACTTCAATCACATTTTTTAGGTGTTCTTGGGAATGTGGTATCTAAAAACTGTGAAATTGTTTTTATAGCAATTAGTGCCACCACTAATGTGGGTAAATGCTTTCACAAATAATGGACATTCTCTTTTGGACTGACTGTCTACTTCCATTGACATCTACAATTTCCTCAATTTATCCTCACAGCTGTATAACTGCATCTTAACTGCAGAACACTACTGTCATTGGACATTTAGCATGATTTTTCACAGAGGCTCGTTGCAGTTGTTATGCCAATGCATTGTTGACCTCCTATATTATTTACTTGGATCTGGTCGAATTAAAACATGCCAGAGAAATCAATATCATCAGTTTACCTCCAATGGTTATAATATCAGAGTGGTGGCTGTATTTGACAGTTCAGTGTATTTATTTACAGAAATGTCTTATGATGAGTGCGTTTGATCAAGCCTGTGAAGAGATTCATGACTGACACTTTAGCGCCAGCATGGAAAAACTGAACACCCCCACAATTTACCACTCAATCTATTAAAATGCTAACGCGTGACTGATCAATAACACAGTATATTTACTCTGCTCTTTTTGCTGATATTGCAATTGCTTGAAACGTCAGGGGGGTGTGAAGCCTTTTTTCATGCCAGTGAGGAATTGAAAGCTGTAATGGAGAGATAAAGGAAGGGCCTAGGTTTATTTAGATGCATCTGCATTAGTCAACCCCACAATGACCCATGAGCCATGATGTGGTAAAGATGTCAACTGGTAGACGTAAGCACGAAAGGCGCTTCCAGGCTTTTCTTGATGGAGCAAAAACAAACAGTTTTGACATCATTCACTTCAGAAATCTTTTTTTTCTTCTTCATCTGTAATGTTATGTTGGAACAAGTCAAGGGTTGAAACGCATTCAAGCAAACGACAGCGATGGTAGATGAGGGGTGAATGCATGTCTCTTATGTGACAGGGGACACAATGTGAGGAACTTACTAAAATACATTTAAGATGAAATTAGAGGAGAGAATCGCATATTAAATGAGTTCAAATTTATTTTCCCCAATTTGTTTCATTTTTGATGTTCTAAATTCAAACAATTCCAACATTTTCTCCACTGCCTATTACTTGTATTGAAAAGCCTTTGTTTGGACAGGATTGTAAATTGAAGCAATTTACAGACCAAAAGGATTTGAGGGGAGGAGAGTTGCTACATCCCTAGACAGCTGATTGCGGTTCACGGCTCCATGTGTATACCTTTGCTACCAATGGACAGCCTACGAGTCTGACAAAAGAACATCTAGCACCCAATCTAGTGACATTCTTTCAAAGTTTTTTTTTTTAATGAATGACAGCTTTGCAAAAAACAATTACTGTATGATGGACCCTACACATTTCTTTTTTGTCAATCGGAACATACACCCCCCCCAGATCTCACCCAGTTACAAACAGACCTACAACAAGAAATTCCGACAAGAGATCCGTTGAACTTTTAATACATAAAGGTTGAAAAGTAAAGAATAGCAGAAACGAAACAAACACCTTTAAAAAAAAAAAAGAAAAAAAAAAAAATGGATGGATGGATGGAAACTAATGAAATAAGATGAAATAGGAGAAAAGGGTAGCTACTCTGATAGTTGGTTTCTCAAAAAATTTCAAGAATGGGCGCCATGCTTTGTAAAATTTTTGCTCAGATCCCTGGGCAGTGCAATGTATTGTTGATACAATTCATAATGTCCCTAATCCAATGTGAGTGGAAAGGAGGAGCAGCATACTTCCAGTGGAGTAAGATATCTCTACGAGCCAGTAAGGAGGTAAAGGCCAATTCCTTAATCTTCACTATAGGCAAGCCTGAATTTGGAGCAATGACAAAAATGCCCGTAAAAGGGTTCGGCCTAATTTGACGGTGAAGTACTTCAGAAATCGAATGAAAGACCGATGTCCAGACCGCAGTCAAGGTGGGACACGTCCAGTACATGCGAAAGAGTGACGCAGGTGCGTTCCCACAGCTATCACAGGTCGGGTCCACATCAGCGAACATATGAGTAGTTTGATTTGAGATATATGGATACGGTGGACTACTTTAAATATCACAAGCATGTCGGGCGCACAAGGAGGTAGCGTGTACCCAATCCAGGACTAAACCCCACATGTGATCCTTGAAGGCAAAACCTAGGCCCTTGAAAATTGGAAAATTTGTCCCCGCCAGCATTTACCTAAACGCCATTGGTCAGAGTCAAGTAAGTGGGTTTCTTGAAGGAAGACTATCTCAGCCCGAGCCGCTGTAGGTGGTAGAAGAAAAGTGAAGACTTTTCACTTTATGATTTAGCCCCTTGACATTCCAACTGATTACATTCAGATTACCCTTAATCTAACTCAGTTACAGTGAGAATCAAGAGATGCTACAATGAGGAAAAAAAAGGCACACAGAGTAGCAAAATAATGAGAAAAAGAAGAGAGAAAAAAATATATATGTATGTGTATATGTGTATATGTGTGTATATGTATATGTGTATATATGTATATGTGTATGTGTATATGTATATATATGTAACGTATAAAAAATTTGGTTAGGGTAAAATAAATGGAAATAAATCAGGTGGTGAGTTAGGGTTAGGGTTGGGGTCCGCAGTTGAACACTACTGTCCATAGTAAACTTGACAAACAAGATTACTATGGACTCCCATTCGAAGTAGAGATGAAGTTGGATGCTTCAGAGATGGACTGCAACCACGTCCTTTTCTTGCTCTGGAGAGTGATGCGCAGCTTTGCAGGAAAGAGGAGAGAGTGTCTGAGGCCGCGCTCATAGCTTGGCCATGACCCCCTTGCATATCTAATGTAAAACTTGGCTAGAATTCTCTGCTACTTCATCTTACAGCACCGTGGTTGAGCTTCTGCTCTGCCCAATGTGTCCCATACAGACGCTAAAGGGGGATTTTTGCGTTGGTATCTGACGCTGAGAGTCTCTTTTCTTTAAAATCTTGCTGTTGTCCCTCAACATTTTCAGGAGAACCACTTTTAGAACTGATGAAGCCTGATGTAGTCTGTGGCCAATGACCCATGCAGAAATGCATTGACTGGAGCAGGGCTATTGGAAAGATGTCAGTCTAAACAGGAATAGTTGTGGATAAGTGTCCCCTGGAGGCTGCCTTGGTGGCTTCATTAAAAGTTATCATTTATATGTTGGATTTCTGTGCACTGAGTGTGGGAGTTATAACTGAGGTTAGTCCAAGAACACTGTTTTTTTCCCAGAGGGTTCCTTACCTCAGCCCTCAGCTACAGTGGGTACGGAAAGTATTCAGACCCCTTTAAATTTTTCACTCTTTGTTTCATTGCAGCCTTTTTCCAAAA
>NC_048414.1:6299379-6381895 GCF_013103735.1 Etheostoma cragini | reverse complement strand
GGAAAATGGCTGCAATGAAACAAAGAGTGAAAAATTTAAAGGGGTCTGAATACTTTCCGTACCCACTGTACATGTCAGGTAGACATAACATATGGTGTAAAGCATTAAATGGTGTCTTTTTGCCCTTGCTCTGTTTTGAGCTGGCAAATGGTCAGTTTGGGATGAGTTTAAGATAATTTGTCATGACATTAGCTGAAAACACAAAATTCAGAGAACACTTGAACACAACATAAACACCACATAGGCAGCTGATAATGATATAACCATAATTTAACCATTATTATTTTCCTGCAGACTGGCATTTTTGAAAAAAAGACTTCTGTCACAGAGAAGGTTAAGCTATTTTGTGAGGCCATTGAAGATCATTAAATTCCTTTTTATAATAGTATTGGATTTTTCCTTTTTTTTTTTAAATGAAACTTGATCATGAAACTTATACTGACTTATAAGATTTGTTTTTTTTTTCTATAGCACATACAGTGTCTAACACATCCAAAACTATGTGTAAGCATTGGTCATTTCATCTTCACATCCACAAGACTATACATTTATTGCATTTATTTCATTAGGGAAGCATCCAATAAAATCTTACTTGTGAACCAAATATGACTCAAATTATCTTTGTTGTGATTGACAAGCCTAGTCATGTCATAAGTAATTCTTCAGCAAAGGAATTGCCCACTCCATTCATTTTCTAAAGTGCTTCTCTTCCGATCCTCCATCTCCTTTCACATTTCATAGTGGCTTACTAACTGACTGAAAGCAAAAGTATATTGACTCAGACAGAAAAGAAATACCTTGATATTTCCGTTATGTGCTGGGAAATTTGATGTGTATTTGTGTAAGGATTTTATCTTCTTACGAACAGATGAATTTAGTGTTTTGATGAATTTTCCAACTCCTATATCTGCCATCAATCTCACTTCCTAATCCTTATTGAGCAGGCTTTACTGGGGATAAAAACAAAATGATTTAAGAACTTGATTTTATTTGCGTCCAGTACACATTTTAAGATTATAAATAAATATATATATATATATATATAAATAAATAAATATATAAATAAATAAAAAAAAGCTGGTACATTTTCATATAAATGGCCAGGTATTTCATGGATCCAGGATACTATGCCTCCTGATATAAGATCCCTTTGCCTTTGAAATTAAAATAGCCACCCATCATCACATACCCTTCACCATACATAGATTGGCATGGTTTTATTTCAGTTAGCTTAATAGCTGGTTGGATTTGCATTGAGAGATGATTTTATGGAAAGTTCCCATGCCTATCTCTAAGTATAGTGAAGGGTAAGTGATGATGTGCGCATATTTCAATTCCAAGGGGTGCAACATAAGGGTGTGTATACTTATGCCCCCTGTATTTAAAGAAAATGTACACTACCGGTCAAAAGTTTGGGGTCACTCACAAATTTCCATTGGACTCCATTATAGACAGAATCCCAGCAGAGATCGGTTGCCTTGTTTTTTTTAACCAGGGCAGCAGTTTCCAGATTACATTATGTGCTCACATAAGGGTTGTTTAATGTTTTCTTAGTTAGTTTTTTCAAATAATATCAAATTAGTAAACAAAATGTGCCTTTGGAACATTGGATGAATGGTTGCTGATAATGGGAAATGTAGATATTGCATTAAAGATCAGCCACCCACCCAGATCAGCTGGTATCCTGTCTATAATGGAGTGAAATGGAAATTTGTAAGTGACCCCAAACTTTTGACCGGTAGTGTATTTATTTACAGTACATTCTTCATTGACGAAGAAAATTGGTGTCCTTTAAAAGGTTGGATTTTCCTAACTTTTGAATTTCCATGAGATATTTTTTCATTTTTCTTTTTAATCAACTTTAGCATGGGTGTGTAAACTTTCTCAAGCCACTGTATATACGGTATATATACATGTAAATAGGCTGTGCCTGATGGGAACTGTTAGGATAAATATAGTTTAAAATCCACTTTCTTATGTCAAGAAAAATAACAAGTACATGTAAATCCAAACTTTCCAAGCTGTATTATTTCCATAACCACACAGTGACGATAAAGGTTGACCTTAAATGATGTCAGGAAATGGGAAGTTAAAGAGATTGAGACACATTTGTTCTTCATTTTCTTGTCTATAAATTCTGTCGACGTTCCCAGTTATGGCACCATGTGTTATTAGTAGACTGCAAGCCGTTAACTTTAATAGTCTGCAAAAAAAAGACTAATGTAGACATTTAACCTAAGCTGCTATACATTCATCCTTTTAATTTCTAAGACCAGTTTACAAGATGTTACTTTACTGCGACGGTTAGTATCACTGCGACATCCGTGAGCCATGGCCTACAGGTCGTTACAGGTCCTGTAACGATTTTAATCAGGAGCTCATTATGTCTCACACACACAAAGGCCACTCAATCACATCAATTGATTAATTAAGTGCCAAGGGCGTTTGGGTACCCAGGTGACAATGTGATCCCTGAGGACACGGTAAAGGTCCCAAAGCAATAGTTGTTAAATAAATGGTTCTGCGGGTTCAACATAACTGTTGCATGTACCTACTTTTACATCTAATTAAACAGCAAATGTCTTCCCAATAAAATCTGATAACTCATTGCAAGGGCAGATGTTCTTTCTGGGCTCACTGGTGTTGATTTATGGTACTGGTACACACTCCACTGTTAAATCAGCAGGAGAAGAGGATGTGAGGAAGGAAAGAGATTTGTGCAAGCCAGCATCATAGTAAAACATGGAATACTGGCTAATCCTCCTCCACTCGTGCTGCGGAGAGGTCGGGAATACACAGGGAGCACAGGCTGGATTTGGCTTAACCTTCAGTAACAGCTAGGTAAATAAGGACCAGCCCTGTGTTGGCCATTTGTTCACACTGACCAAATAACATCAACATAAGTGGGAATTGCTTCACCCTGCTTTGTCTTGCAAATCATGAACCAGAGTCATGGTCATGGATCTCAAGCTTATGGCATAATAAAAATAACGTTTAGATGTGTTGGTATTTACTGCCCTTGTACATACAGTGGGGTTGTTTAAATGCAGGGAATTAAGTATTTCCTGCCGTAAATGGCAGAGAGAAATCATGTTACACCTCATGTTTATTTTCAGCAGCAAACTTCCATACCATGAAGGACAAGACTTTTGCATTGGGGTCATAGTAGTTTATCACACTTTTCCCTACTAGAAAGCACAGTGGAAAGCAGTGAGGGACAGCTGAAATGTTAACTTTTCAGGTGTGGCCTGAAGTCAAGTTCAACTGTTGTTTTTTTGCCAATAAAATAAGTTAAATAAAATGGAAACTGCAAGCATGCAGTTTCAAGCTGATATTAGACATTGGTATAAATTTGTTCAAATCAAGCTTTAGTTATGTTTTAGTGGAATATGTTTTTGATTAGTACAAGAAAATGTTAAGCCTATTATATTAGCAAGTGCATACACTTGCCAGGTTACTTTATAGTAAAGTGCACAGCATATCTCCAAAGGAAGAGCAAAAAACCCATTTGCAGTCATTAATGGTGGATTATACAGGTGTCTACTTAAAACTCATTATTTCAGGCCATCATTTTAATGAAGTGTTCCAATTATTCATCACCAGTAGCACGCAGAGCCGTAACCTTTCATAGTGAATTAGTAGTGAAATATTTTAAAATTCCTACGCATCATATGCAGTTAGATATGACCCCTCTGATTCTAGCATAGGAGTCAGAGCAGAAGGAAAGAGTGTGTGAGTGTGTGTGTGTTTGTGTGTGTCCAGCAGTTTGCATCCTCCCCGTAGGGTTGACTAGCGCCAAATCAGGAACATGGTCACAATGAAAGTGAATCTCTTAGCATGTGTTCTCCAAATCTAAACAGCTCCTTCCTGGCAGGCTGTGGCCAATTACTGCTGCATTCGACTCTGTGGGGCAGACCATAGAGTTCGCCTGAAAAAGGGGCCGGTCCAAATCCCACAATCAAACGAGTCACTTACACTCAACTACCACTGTCCAAGTGCCCGTTTGGTGACAGATTTTTTCTCGTAAAGTTCAGGATCATGATGCAGCTTATTTTGTTGCACAGTATTTAGGATAGTAAAACCACCCATCTTTGAAAAAAGATACTCTGCTACTCTTACGAGGCTTGGTTGCAGTAGGCCAAACATGCCTCTCCCCATATTATTACAGTTGTGTGCTAATGATTGGGAGACATATAGTAAAATTACAAAAAATAAAGATCTTACTAAACATTCCAATAGAAACTGTTGTGATATTTTCAAAAGATTGAAATCATTAAAAATGTATCTAATTTTGGGCAGGCGTAAACATTTTCAAACAAGTTTGATACTAAGCCAAATACAAGAGCTAAGCTCCTAGGTACTGACATTGAATAAAGCTTCACTACACTGAAGTGGCAACACCACACTACTTGATGAATAAATGAGCTATTGCTAAACTACTGAAAAACTATTTAATTTAGAAAACAGCGACGCTACAGAGAAATGTAGTAAAACGGTGCTGCAGCCCATCATTGCTTAGTGTTTTTTTTTAATACAGTTTTTGCATGAAGTTGTATAAAATCAAACTGGGTCAAGCTTGTACACCTGACCAGACCGGCGAAACTAGAAATTGACCAAGTCTATTGCTCAATTGAGTTTTACCATTTTGTTGTTGATAATGTGAGTCACACATCCTTGTGAACTGCCTAGCTTGTTAATAGAAAACAGTTTGTCCCAATTATTCTCACATTAACCTTTTGTAAGAAATAAGGATTGCATTAAAAATAATGCTCTCTAGTCTATCATCTCAAATTACTTGTCATTGTAACTGCTAAAATGAATTGTCTTTTAAATCATGACTTCATAGCATGTCTAGAGACAATTCCAAATGTGTGCATGAGTGCCATACATGTCTTCTGACCATTTGCTGGTAAAACCCTCCCGAAATTCTTTATTTGATGTTTTGAGACTCATTTCAGTCCATAGGGGTTGAGCCCAGTGAATTTCTGCTTGGATAGATTCAATTTGAGAAGATTGTGGGGCCTCGTGCGAGTACAGAAGGGCCGTGTGCCGACTCAGAGCCTATCTTCAGATGACAGGTCAAATGCATCTCCTTTCCCCTGTTGTGAAAACCTTGATGTAACCTTCTCCATCCAACCGGCCTTTTAAGAGAACATTCAATCAATAACTCCATCGTGTAGAGTTTGGTTTTAACTCGAGGCAGATATCTGCCTGTCTGTAACTCGCTGGCCCTGTCAGCTTGAACTCCCTGGATGCCCCCTCCCTAACTTTACTTTGTATTACTTGACTCGTTTACAATTGTCACCCGCAATACTATCATTAATTCTGTTACCATATTTGTGATAAACATCATGCTTGCTAAATTGTTGACACTCAACAATGCTCTGGAACACTCTAGGCCAGGGAGGTTCAACAGGGGGTCAGGGACCCCAAGGGGGTCTTCAGATTCAATGCAGGGGGCCCACCAAATTGTTTGTATAAGTCTTAACATGAATCCAACATATTATTATCAAATATAAATCCCCCTGAGGCTAGGCTTACTGACCTATAGATAAGGTGGTAGCCATCCACAGATACAGTTCACTCTGAGGATTTACTGTGCCACGTGTATGTTTTAAAATGAGTATTAGGCCATTTAAAAAGCTTAGTGTTCTATGCAAAAAATATGTATAAATGATGAGGCCGCCCACACGTTATTGCAGGCCCTGTTTAATATGTATCTTTATTTTTTACAAAATATGTATTAGGGGGGTCCCTGCGCCATCTCTTTCATTTAAGGGATCCTTGGATTATAAAACAAGGAAGACACCTGCTCTAGGCCTTTTATCACTTACATTTTGTACCACTGATAGAATAATTATCTTTAACTGTTCTGGTAAAGGCGTCAGTCTGTTCATACATATATAATTAAATGCTGAAAGTCAATTAACACACTACCACCAATATGTCTAAACACCCGAGGCAAGAAATGAACAGAACTAACTGATGCAAACATAGCTTGTTAACCGTAGGCTAGGCTGCTTTGGCGCACTCCGTGTTTACTGTATAGGCTAAGGCAGTCTTTCCACCACTTTCAGAAAAAGTTCAGAAATGCCATTTCACATAAGAGTGGTGTTTTTGAAGCTATGCAAATGTAAATTTTTTTTTTTTTTCCTCAAATGTCCAAACATTTGTAAATGAATGAATAGATGAAATGTATATATGTTGAGTTTTTGCTACTGAGCTTGTTGGGCGATTCAAACAGGTAGCTTAATGTTTCTGTGAAGTATGCGGGATTAGTTACTAGCAGTTCCTGTTCTTGTTGCAACAATGTATGTAGAGACAACAATAAGCTGGCAACTGAAGTACATTGTGAGGCACTATTCCACTTATCTACAGATGAAAGTAATGCACTAAGATTGGGCTTCCTCAGCAAGGAAAGTATTTTGTGTATATTAGAAGCATAGTATGGTCTATGGTCTTCTTTCTGTGCAGAAACACAATTGTGTTTGTCTTAACAGTACACCACCAACTGCTTGAGTACTCTACATTTTCATGTACATAGCTAAATGATACCTGATACATACAGGATTTTAGAGTGACTATATTATGAAATGTTTTTTTGTATTTTGAGTTTCTGGTGCATCCACATGCATACAAACTTCCAAACTATCCTTGCTGTTTTGAGTGAGATACAGGTTTCTGAATGTGCCCTGCCTTGAGTCTCCAGGTGAGCTGTTCAAAATCCGCAAAATCTGTCACTAGACAACAACAGGGGGCTAACCGTAGCGCTAGCATGCTAGCCGGTTCTCAATGGCAAAATACTGCTACAACACCTACTAGTTCACCATAATCTACAAAAGACTACTTCCATGTCCCTGTTCTGCAGGTATTCTACAAGTGTGCCCTTGTTTAGAAGTCTCCCAGCTAATCCTGCCTTGTACTGACCAAAGTTAGAGAGAGAGTTCTCTAGCTGATGTGATCTTACCTAGCTACTGCACATGTGTGACTCCCAACAAAGATAATAGAAGTGAGATGCCTCACTATATAGCTAAAACAAGTGAGATGTCTCACTCTGTAGCTAAAACAGAGACCCAAACACACAGGGTGAAAACACCATCTGCAACAATGTGCGATACAACAAAAATATGGTATTTTTTGAAAATGAAACCATGTAAACCTATTCTGGTGCAACCTCAAAATACAAAAATGAACCTGAAAATTAGCATAATATGGGTGCTTTAAACACCCATTCTATGCAATGGACATTGATTGTATAAAATCTACTTATGAAACTAGGACACTGTTACCTTGTACATATCAATGTTAACACATATATGGGACCACTTAAACATGGAATCAATGTGATCAATGAAAGAAAACTGATGTAAATGGTCACTGTGACCGCCACATAGTCATACACACCCAGGACCTTTTTGTCCAAACTGCTGAGTTGAAGTTTTGTGTGCTTACTTAGTATCCATTTACATCTCAGGCACACTGGCTGCAGTTGAAGGAATAATTGCTGAGCTATGTGTAACTTTGTGGTTTTGCTAAATTTTATCCCGGGACTGATTGATTGTCTTTTGTCTTAAGCCTAATTCTGGAATGTAAACACCTCAAACGATTTAAACATGAAGTCAATCTCAATTAAGGTGACTCCCCCCATGGATCCACTGCACCATCCATTTTCTCACACTGACGGAGAACCATTTGTTTATCAAAGGACATCATGTGCTTTGTCATGAAGTACAGTCAATAAGCTATAAGTTTCAGCCTGCTGTATTGCACTTTTAACTCATGCTAAAAGCAGAAGTACACAGAAATATATGTACTTTTAGTATACTGAGTAAACAGTATACTGAGACACTTACAAGAGAAAGCGTGAATGAAAAACATCAAAACTATGATACATATCCTCCCAACTGAGATGACATTTTGCCTGAGGTAAGATACTGTGCACCTTTCACTTCTCATGAACAGGCTCTGCTCTCACTGCACATCCGGATGTATTGTCTCCTGACACATTTGATCATATCTCTGCCACTGTACATCCCTATGTGCCTTCTCCCCCAGAAATCAGTTGACACATCAAAGCCCTTAGGGAGGCTTAATATTGCGGTGCACCACCACAATGTGGGAACCACACAAACAATCATGCAGGGTCACAGTTCCCTTGAGTATTTAGGAAACAAGAGTTTATTTTAAAATAAAAACTGGGTTGTGACATATGTCGAGGAACAGTGCCTGTGATAAAAGGTACAAAGGTGTACCCATTTGTTATGACGTTGTGTATGGGAGATGATAATGAGAAAATTGATTGGACATTTTCCACATACTGTACTACTTAGCAAAACAGAGATGCCTTAAAATTATGGCATTGACAGTCAGACTTTACACTTTTTATATCAAGATAACAATAATTCCATACAATATTGCTTGATGTATTATTTGTAAAGGGGAAAGAGAAAGAAAATGTTTGTTTTTGGAAACTTCAGAATAGTTTGAAGAAAACAATTGTTGATCTTCTAAAATCCTCCTTGAAGTCAGCCTCCTTCTGTAATGTGACTAGCCTCAGTAATCCATCACAGATTAATACCTTTAGTGTCTGGAAGGCCCCTTCAGAAAAATCCTTTGGCTCAAACCTAGATTTGTTGGACCCAGCAGCCTGCTGGGTTAAAGGTTTATGCTGGTACTAATCTGTCTAAGATAAATCTGTGTGCATATGTTTAATTGTAACCTTATTCTCCTTATAAATACTAAAGCCAACAAGCCAGCCTGAAAACCTGTTGGCCACTTTAAATGTAAATAAGTCAGACTGGACTTCAGTAACCTCACACAGGCATGTTTAGAGATACCTGAAGGCGGTAGCTCATAATTTAATGAGAACATATAATCATTGAGTAGTCATCTCATCATTCCATTAATTTATCCACTATGAATTGTACCAGTGTTTTGACATATGCATTTGGTGGCCTTTTAGCTACAGTAACGTTTGCATGCAATACCACAAATGGCTGAATATCTTCATTTTGTAAGTAAAAGCTTTTAAACTGTATAACAACAACAACGTAAACACATGTTAAAAAGGAATTTAATTTCGGAGTAACTGTGTTACGATGAAAAACTCAGCAAAAGAGTACGGTCACGTAAGGTTGAATGCAAATAAGCAGCTTTTCGCAAATATAAAATAGCTTACAATCAGCACTTTGATGTTTTCAAACCACTTTGTGATGACAAAGCTACGAAAAGGCCCAATCATCTGTGCTCACTCTAAAAAAAGGTTATAAAGGTTATGCTTTTCCCCAAATACTGACTGGCTACAGCGTCAAAGGGTAACAGACGTTGGGCTGTGACAGTACAGTGTATAACTGCATTAAGCCTCAAATGAATCACCTTAATGAAGTAGTGTATTCAATGGTGATTTAGTTTCCTTATTTCGAAGTTATTCTCATTGCTGTGCGCAAAGTAAAATGTATCATGAAATCAATAGGGAGTAATAATGTTCCTCTAAGCTTGTCAGAGCTGCTGTAGTTCTGCACAGACTTCTTTAGTAGCTTATGTGTCATATATAATATGGATTTAAAGTTCAGGCTTCATCACTTACCATAGCACAGTAAATTCCAACACAGCCGCAGGCTTGGATTAATTTACGCAATCATTCACTCTAGAATGCATCCTTGAATAACGTTGACCTGTAGGGCCCATGGCCATCTGTGGCCCGTCTCCGCCCCCCTTGCAGAGTTAGAAAACCTCCAGCTGCTCTTTTGGCTGCGGCAGAACTCACCAGGAGGAGTATTTAAAAATCCCTAATCTATCACTCTGCCCAGCCAGCCCTGTCTCTGCTGGCTGGCTTAGAACCTACAATGATTTGCACTGTCCATTCCACAAGAGAGACATGGTTACTGCTTAATCTATCACATAGGGAGGGAGGAATAGAAAGCAAGAGGGCAAGAAAGTCAGTGGAATCATCCATAATGATTTCCATATTCAGGGGTATCGTATGTAAACGACGCCTACGGTATCAAATGCCAAAGAAAGATTTCCCCTCTTGTGTTGCTATGGCCTTTTAATCATTTTATTATTTAATTCATCAGATTACCCCAGTGTCATCGGATCCCTTGCATCCTGTGCTTTATATTGTATCCCTGCTCGGCACAGCACAAGAGGCCTGGGAGGTAATCGGACATCCCACAGTGATAATAGAATTAGTAATAACTATTTAAAACGTCCATGGTTGATGTATTACTGAACACAGAAGAGCAGCGTATTTATAAAGTGGTTGTTATTGTATCGTCCTGTTGATATGAAAGACCGAATGCATGTTTTTATGGCAGGGGTATTATAAAAATTAAATGCTTGTATTTTTATTAATATTCACAGGAAACGCTCTTTGACAGTAATATCCAGAAGAAAACATATCTCACTAACGGGTTCATCGCTGCATTATTTTTGTTATCAACCCTAGACAGCCACCGTTGGTTGTCCAAGGTAACAGAGCGTTTCTGTGTCTGTGTACTAAGACACTCTACATTTCCTCCTTACGTTTGATTTAAACAGAGGCATCCTTTGGCATGCCGGTTTAGGTTCCCTGGTGAGCTAAGCTCAGCAGTAGCAAGCGGACTTAGTTTCACCCGTCTGACATGTACTGGGCTATTTCTTTCTCAAGAATGATTGTAATTCCCAACCACATTTCAGAAAATCAATAAGATATGCTTGTGGGAGAGAGGGTAAAAGAACAAGGTCTGACTACATCCATCATCCTCCTCCAACCATTTTGATGCAACACATGCAAAAGAACATAGGAGAGTTAAGATCATATGAATGGATCCACCAGACCTTGCTTTGCTGTATAAAAGTTATTCCTGTCAAACGATTGAAATCGTTAATTGCGATTAATCACATTAATGTCATAGTTAACTCACAATTAATCACACATTTTTATTTATTCTAAATGTCCCTTGATTTCTTGTTGTTCCATTTATTTTTACTAATTTTAATGCTCAACATTGGAAAAGTGGATCGGCTTGCATTTTGCAAATGTTTTTTAATTGAAAACAACATTGGCATATAGCCTACTGTAATGTTAAATTTCACACGTAACATTCTCACTTGGAGCAAATTATCTCTCACACAATGTAACGTTGTCCATCAATGAAAGAGTGTAAAGAATACTTTGACGAGGGGGCGGAGAATTTGCATCAGCTGTGTGCTTGGCCATCAAGTGGTTTTTCGGACTGGACGTGCTGCAATGATAGCTCAGTTCACAACAACAAAAACAACTTTGGTCTTGTCAATGGAACCATTTGGCAACTTTTTAAAAAGTAAACTTTCCATTCAGAATCTTATTGGCATCCTTTTTGGCGTCTCATGCTTGCCATTCACTCAAAACGTAACGTCACTTTTCTTTGGCCGGATGGCAAGCCCAAACAAGTGTGTGCGGCGTGCCTGTTTTGTTTCTGGTCTAGCTAGATCCAGTGTGGTGTTGTAGTTTTTCTAATGTTATTAGATGTTGCAACAACATGTGGAAAAAAAACTACAAGTTTGCTAGGCCAAAAAGAACGTTAATCTTTGGATTAAAAAAAAAAGTTGATGCCGTCAAAATGGGTTTGCATTTACGACATTAATAACGTGTTTAATTGACAGCCCTAATAAAAATGCATCAAAAGAAAATGAAATAGGGCTATCTGCGTATGAAGATGACAATGTAGACATTATGATGCCAGGTTAAAGGAGGACAACAATTGATTTTTGCAGGCTGCAAACAATAGTTTCTTTTAAAGCAATATCGCTAACATTTGAAAATCCTGGTCCCCAAAACACCCACTCCAAACAAAACTACAATGCTCTTTAAATGTAACATTGTTCTTTTTCAAAATCACCCCATTCTTTGATTAACTTTTTCATCTTTTAAACAGATTTTGTTTTTAAATGATTGGAAATGTAAATGTGGAATTGAAACATTTCATGTTGTAACAAAATAAAATGTATAATGTATAAATGTACAATCACCATTTTAAACATTCCTCCCTCTGCATCAGAATTGCAGACTGTCTTTGTCTTAATGGACATTCAAATCTTAAGGACACAATAACACTTTCCTGCTTCCCTGCTTGTCCGTTGTCAAAAGGCAATGTCTGGTGGAGAGGTGGTCATCTAAGTTTTGCCAGCTAGTCCTACTGTAGGCCTACACTTCAAAGCATTTAAAAAAAATTCAGTGCATTTAAGGTCTTTTGTGTCTGTGACAGGAAAACCATAGGAAAAATGTTTATTAATCCCATCAATCTCTGGGAGTTGGAACTTCTTGTTGAACACCTTTTTGAACATTAGTAGGAGGATTGAGTATCAGACTGGTAGTAGCTCTTACACAGCACAATGAATCTTCTAATCATGTATGCATTATGAAGACAGAGAGGGCACAGCCGAGGTTTTAGAGCCGGTGTCAAGCATTTGCGTTTGTGTACTCAATAAGGCTTATTTAGCTTCATTGTCTTCTGCTTTCAATACAGAATAAGTTTGATACTATTATCACAACTTTGATTGTACTGATGTAGATATAATTAGTAATAATAATGTTTGTGTGTGTGTGTGTGTGTGTGTGTGTGTGTGTACACACACAAAACATGGTCGAGGGATTAATTCAATGGGTAAGGGTGGGTTGATTATGACAATGATAGCAAGACCTTTGAGTAAAAACAAATACGTATACACACAACAGGGCTGCCGTTTCTAAGAATAGATTTGTGAATTTAACTGGAATGTGAATACAGAAAGTGTAGTCAAGTGTGAAACAAGGGTTGAGATGTACTTTATAGTCCTTTCCCTGTTAGGTGTAATTCGAGTTTTTTTGTCATGCATTCCTGTGCATCCAGTGATCAACTACACCAAAAATATTTTCACATTCATTCATTCAACCTTCATTTAAACTCAAAAGATCATTGATCACTTGCAATGTCATTGACACCATTATAACATAGACAAATTGACAATAAAACTTTCTGAATAGCAAAACACATCATCCTGCATAAGAATTTGCTAATTCATTTTTTACTTCTGCTCTGTATCCACAGTTGATGAGTTTCATAAGTTTTTGACCCGAATTTGAATAAGTAATTAATTATACTATCTGCATGCAAACCAGCTAATTAGCATGCATATAATCATCAAAAAACATACCAACATTTTTCTTTAAGTCGAATATAAAGGCATACTCAACAACGCCCCAAATAGCACAAGAATCCTAAGGGTTACATTTAAAACCAGTAACATAATACTAGCATCAAAACCCCCCACTGATTCACACCTAAAGTCACCCTTCCCATGTGGTGCTTGCTGGGTTGTGTACAGTAAAGAGTCATTACAAAAACAATGAACTTGTTGCGTAAACAGGCGAGAGCTGCTAATTGCAAGTGATTCCCAAAAGTTCCTGTGTGGTTTAATTTCAGCATCAGTGCATTATTTCCTAATTATCTCGCCTTGTACATAGTGTAGTATTTGGACAGGCATTTGTCTCCAGGCAGCAAAATTGCAATCAGTGTCTTCTCTTTGTGTGCGTGTGTAGGCCTGCAGACATGGCCTCTCTGGAGATCTAGCAGTGAGCGAGCACATATGTGGTGAGTCATCCTTGCACTGTGGCTCTTATGACACGCCACTGCACATGCTTGGGAACATGGTGGGTTACACTTGACTACAGACGATTAGGGAGATGGTAATCTTTAATCGTGTAGTCAGTGTCGTGCCCCCCATGCATACTGTAGGCTTCTTTTTAAATTTAGAACCTACGCTGTAAAGTAGTTAGGTGTGTTAGGTACTTGTTGTTTCATTCATGATATTTCCCTTTAGTCGGATTTTTACTTAACTGTATCACAAAGGAATATGTACTTTTTTCCACTACATTCATCTGGCTGACGTAGTGTGATGCTTAGTAGTATAAGGTTAAAATGTTCAGCAAAGTGGCTCAGTGGTTACTGCTGTTGCTTTGTATCAAGAAAGACCTCGGACCTTCATCTGTTGAGTTAATACGTTCTCCTCGTGTCTTCTGGCTGCTCCGTTTTACTCCTACCGTCAAAGGACACGCAGGTTAGGAGTCCCTGAAACTGTTAATAGCCCGTAGGCGTGAATGTGACAGACTGGCAGACTGTCCAAGGTGTACCCTTCCTCTCAGCCACTGCATTGTGGGATCGGCTCCAGCCCTGAATGAACAACACGAATTGCAATGAAGAATGTATGCAAGGCTTACATTTCATGACATGTATTTAGCTCATTCTTTTATCCAAAGCAACTGACAATAATTGATCAGAGATTGCTGCAACAGCAGTGAGGTTAAAGAAGTGATTACAAAGGATGTGACTATCATCTGCTCATATGAGGTGCAGTTTAAAGGATGCACAACCCGCTGTCCAGTTATGGTCTAACAAAGTAAGCACTCTTTATATTCAGTGCTTATTAGTTGAACACAACTTCATTTTCTACTGCTATCTTCTTATATATTTTTTTCTTCACTTTCACTAGTTTTATTCTTAGTGAGTATTACGCCATTATGTTTTTCTTTGAGTAAATCTTGTTATAATGTATTAACTGGATTAACGGAACACTAAGAAAAGCCTTGTGAAGAAATATGTGGATGACCTCTTGCAAGGTCAGGCGCTGTAGCCTATTGTAGCTAAAAAAAGAATGAGGGTTGTCAGACAGAAAGCAAGATATGTAACACACACACAGGCTGCTTGGTGTATGAAAGTGTCTCACTGTGTTCTTTATTAAGACAGCTACACAAAGACAACATATTTCGTAGTGTTCAGTTTTTTAAGGGACCATGCAGCCGAGAGAACGTCAGCAGAAATGAACCCAGCCTACATGTTACGGAAGCTTTTTATTACACTTTTACACTGTTTCCTTACTGTACATGTTCATGTATGTATCCTCTAACATTGTGAGATCTACAGAACATGGGAAACCTAATGTCATTAAACACCATGGCTTTTACATCACTGTCTTGAATGAACTATAAAGTGTAGTTTGTTCATCAGGCCTATTAACACATCTGTGAAAAAAATTTAACAATTGATTAATTGACTATAAAGGGCTGTACTTGCGTCACACTATAGGCACCCAGACCACTCCACTCATGTCATGCTGTGCAATGCCAAAGCAGTCTGCATTTGTACAAATGTGACTTTCTCACACATACGTACACATGAACACGCCACATGCAAACAGGATAAACCAGAAGTGTTGGGGGTTAGGATGAGGGGATATCACAATACATCTCATTATCCTTCTACATCTCATTATCTTTTTTAAATTCAGAGCATTAGCATTTCATTACGATTAAAGCTGTGCTGGCAACGTTGACTGCCGTTAGGGACAGGAGGGGTTTGCTTGCCAGGGTCTGGGAACGTTTCGGTGTCATGTTGGTTTGAATAGTCACTGGCAGCCCAAGCTAGTATGGGATGATTAGGAGATGTTCTATGCAAATGGTCCCCCGATTTAAGCAGTCATAATAATATATGTTTATGTGGGTTCAACAGTGCAAATGGTGTCTATGTGCAGGGAATCACTAAAACCAAGCCTATTTTTTTCTCTCAATGTCAGTGAGTTTATAATTAGGGATTGCATTTGAGTGTTATGTAAGCCATGAACATCATCACAGAGGTACAATTAAAAATACAGCTTATGTACGCCACTTGTAGACCTCGATCTGTTGAATACATTTCTATCCGAGATTTAAAGCTTGGATTGTTCAGTTTTGAAAATACAGTAGGTTGTGAATATAACCTTTTTGCTAGTGTATAAAAAAAAAGTTAAGATTCAGTCTGTAGTTACTATTTTTTTAAATTTATTTTACCAGCACATGAAACAACATAGCCTTTTGCGCCAGTCAAGCATATTGAACAGCATATGTGTGGACTTGTGTGATGTTTTTCCCTTATCAATAAGGTGTGAAAAAGTGGTCTTCAATAAAAGTTAATTTTGAGCTGAATGCATTAGACCCAGCCTGTTGCTATGACTACGGTCAGGATTCTGTCGTGGTGGACTCATTCAAAGACACACGGGCAAGTTGAACTCTAATTTCCCCTAGCATGTTTGACAGGACTAAATGAAACAATAACACCAACCCTAGTGGTCCATATGGCTGGTTCTGGGAGGACCAGCTGCTTAGGGCTTTCAAGGCCATTATCTATATTTCACACTCTGAGCGAGCCATTTTAATTTCTGATAAGGGGCCCGTGGTGTGGAAGCAAAAGAAGGATAACAAGTGGGAGGAGTAAACCACCTGTGCGTATCTACACTCATCATTCTGATTGCAAGAAAACAAAACACATCAGTTTTTAAGTAAGTTACAGAGTGCCATATTTGTATCTATTTAGCCCACTCCAGTCTCTCATATTCCATATCTCATTCCTTTTTCTCATAACATGTGTGCAATACTGTTGGATACACTTGCCACTTGCTTTAAACACTATCCGCAATTTTCGTCACAAATATAGTGTGTGTGTGTGTGTGTGTGTGTGTGTGTGTGTGTGTGTGTGTGTGTGCGCGCAACTAGTAGTTTTATTGCAAAGCTGACCCTTTCCCTTGCTAATATATTGCACCGTTGACCCTATGTCAACTACTTATGACCAATAAAACTTGAAACTATATGCTTCTAGATTAAAATGTGTACATTAGCAATTATTTATCGAACCCAAAAAACAACAACAAAGCCGTCCACCCTTGCTGTTATCCATGCAACACTTCCTATGAATAGGAAACACATTGTCTGTATACTAAAGCCCTCTCTAGGCTGCATTAGGAATACCATGGGAGGCTGGTAATTTGATTTTGCCAATGCAAATTGAATATTTCAGTTAGTCATCCAGGCAGTAAAATAATTTAGAAGAAACTTTGGCAATTCAGAAACACGGCCTTGCATTATTTATAACACAGAATCCTCCACACTTTAACTGGCTCTACATAAGAGTGATGTTAGTGTAACCCATACCTGGTGATATGACTCTTAGACATTATACCAGGGTGCAAGTTAGTAATTGTGTAAAACCCTTGTTCCAGAATGGGATTAAAATGGCCCCAGTTGATCCAAATTAACAAACAAAAAACACAGATGAGTTAATTTGGATTTTTGACCAGGGTAGCCAAAGAAAGTGTGATAGCTTTGTTATGTAAAGCTAAATTAAAGGTGCAAGCAGTGTTGGACGGGCCCTCACTTCTTTGCTCGAGTCGGGGTTACTGGTGGACGCCGCTCCATGCAACCGTGCATTTGCCCGGCATCACCAATGAATAAGGAGCTCACACAAGTGTCTACATCAAATGGATCGGAAGTTATAAAAAGGGGCAGGGCTGCAGCCTAGGTGGCAGGTCAAATTATAACCAATCAAAAAGAAACTCTCTGCTTTGTTCAACGATACATCACACAAGACCCTATTTTAAATGTGTCACCAGTTAGAAAAGGGCCTAAGTACATGGGTGTGGCTAAAGCATAAGGGGCTCTTCAGAATCACATGTAGACCACACAAGTTTCAGTTAAATCGGAGGATGTTTGTCATTGGACTCTCGTTGATTGTGGGAAATTTCAAGCAGATATGACAATGTACAATTTAGTTACAGTCACTTTTTGTTTATTGTGAAACCCTCAAAATGGGCACCAGGCCACGCCCACACAGTTTGACAAAAAGTCTTTCTTTTAATACATTTTTATCATTAGGGTGTAGAGGTGGTAGAGACCAAATATTAAGTCCATCGGATGAAATCTCAAGGAGGAGTCTGTTATAGTAAAGTATAGCGCCTTGACTTTGGGACTACTTCCTGTTGCCTGAGCCAATATCGGCAAGTATACTTTGTCAGGATTGGACTAAATCCTGAAAAGTTTCAAGCCAATTGGACGATGTACACTCAAGTTACACCCACTTCCTGTTTTGATGGCAAAATGCACAAAATGGCTGCCCCGCCACGGCCCTGCCCTTTTGACGAAATTTGTTTCTTTTAATACTCAGTACGGTCTTAAACTGGTACAAACCAAATCTCTAGGAGGAGTTTGTTAAAGTACGATATGTGGAAATGGCCAAAATTGCAATAATTTCAAACTTTCAATTCAAAATGGCGGTCTTCCTGTTGGGTGTAGGGTAATGCTCCAATGAGATAGTATTACTACTATTAATAACATCATCAAACTGGTTCTGAGATAACTGATAACCTTTTTTTTAAATAAACACAAAAGACAACGCATGATTACAAGGATCAAAGGGCATCTCTTGGTAATGTGGTAATCTGAATCCGTTTCCTCATTATTTATGCTACAGAACGAGCTTATGCTAATGTTGAATTCAAATTTATGAAATGGAAATTGCTGCGTTTAACATTGCAATTAATCAAACTGGTGCTGATGGTCTCTGGGGCCTGTACTAATGCACTGAGAGGCATCTATAGGACACTACACTGTGGATAAAGTGAGCCTTTGATTTATAGCCATCATTCTTCACATCCATTTGGTTTTATAAAGCCTTTGATGTTAAAATTGAAACTTATTGCATTAGTCAGCGAGTAAACGCATATAATATGCATGTATTGTGTTTTCATATTGCATTGCTTGTAGTCCAGCCATTCTCAGAAAAAAATAACCTGACACTTCTTGTTCCCGTCCATGCAGTAGATGCTATACCTAAAAACCAGGGACGCAACTACCACCACAGCCACAGTGTTTGAATGTGTGTGAATGGTGAATGGTTCCTGTACTATGTAAAAGCACTTTGAGTAGTCGTTAGGACTAGAAAATCGCTATATAAAAACAGCCCATTTACATCAGATAAGACAACTATTACACAGTAAGGTTGTGCTCCTGTCGAAGTTACATTCAAATTTTGGATTTTAAAAAGTACAAACATGGAAAGCGACTTTGCACAGACCTTTTAAAGAGAGAAAGAGAGATGTGATCCTGCAATCACAGCTTTCCTGTCACCCAACAGATGCAACTATAGCCTGTATTTGTAAAACAAAATACATTAACGAATCCATGGTAAACCAGAGTTATGTTTTTCAGCTTCTTGTCATTTATTGTGCATGCTACCTTATATTTACCAGTTGTTATTTTACCTTAATAACATTTGAGATATGTCATGCATGGGAATGGTACCATAGGGTTTATTCAAAATCTAAATTTAGCTATCAGCAACATTGGTTTGCATTAAGCTAGCCGTAACCCCCACTTTAGCTGCTAATGTTAGAAAACACTAGCTAGTCTGAGAACAGCCTCCATTTGCAAGCCTCCAAGTTTTGTAGCAAATCTATGCATAATTCCATAGCCAACCAGAGTCATTGCATTAGTTATGTTTTCCAGATTCTTGTCATTTACCATACATCTTCCAGTTTCAGCTCAGCAATCACGGTTTGCATATTCTAAGCTAGCCGTACCCCTATTTGGCTGCTACATTCCCAGTGTTAGAGTCTGATAGATAGGCTGATAACAACATGGACAGTATAAGACAGGTTTACGTATTTGCAAGCCTCCAAGCACAGACGTCAAACTTTAAATCAAACCTGTTGCCTTTCACCATCCACTTATTTATTAACTGCTGTTGCATCCCTTGACATGTCATCTCCTTTTCCCTCTATTTTTAGCCAGCGACAGCTTTTATGTTTTATCCATCTTTTTCCATAGACAACAACTCACTACTTGTACCTGCTTGCTCAGCACTCATGGTTGCCCCACTCCCTCTTCTATATCAACATTCTATGATGGAATTTTATGAGATAGGGTGCCTACTCTAGCCTGTAAGTTCTTTAAGTAAAGGATAATGTAGAGCAAGGCTATTGTTATAGCGTATACAACCCAGACAGGGTGATCAGGACCCAGACATATATTTTATGGGGTGCTGCTGTGGTGGACAAATTACCCAGCTGCTGTTTTAATCACTGCAAGAATTGACGCAACCATAGCTTAAGCGGAAGTAAGCTAGCTGGCTGTCGGCTGATCTTAACATTAAACTGAACATTTCAGTTGACGGTGACGTGAGACACGACAAATGGCTTCTTTGGAAATATTTATGACGTTTATGTCCTCATTCATCTCGTTTGCTTTTTGCACAGTTGCTGTTGACACACCTGTAAGTTAACGTTAAACATGTTGCAATGTAGCTAAGCTAACTAATTAGCGTTGTTGTCCCTACGGCTGTTAATGCGTGGCGGGCGTAGAGTGTACATAAAGGTGTAGCTTTATAGACGCTCACCAGATCTGCTACCATTGCTTGAATTGAAGGAAAGAAGTTGCTCCACTTTTTGCCACAGTTGATAAATTATCCAGACTTCTTTTAGCGGACTTATTGATAACTGTCCTCCAGAGTGAACGGAACTGTATCAATGGCAACGGAGTGTTATACTTAGCAACGGCCTTTTATCAAGAAAATCACAAACCGCATTCTACATTAGAATTCAATCAAGCCGTGTTATAAAATGTTATGTAACATTGAAGAAATATAGCAATTATTTGGAAACAGCAGCTACATAAAGAAAATACCAAACAAATATTAAGTTTTTTTAAATGTTACCATCACTTTAGCGCCCCCATGATGCTGCGCTCCTATTTGCCGCAAATAGCGCATACCCACTTTTTGCGCCACTGCTAATAACACCATTACAGAGTGACAGATCTGCCTATCCATCCTAAACACATATTCCCCTCCTACTAATAGACTGTCATATGAAAACACACAAAGAGACGATAACATCTTTTATTACTGGCAGGTTTTTGCTTTCTGGTGGGAAATGTTGTTGTCCTGTCAACCCATCCCTCTTCCCTGGGCTTATATTTGTAGAGACAGCTCCCAATTAAACACAGCAGGCAATGACACATATCAAAATAATGCATGTCAAGAACTGGTTGCAGCTAAATCTTTCATTTCAGCTTGTGATGTGGACAGAATGAAGCAAGGGCTCAGCCCCCAGAAAAGACAAAGCTGTATATTAACACATGGATGGATCACTCCAACAGATGTGCATCCTATTCTATATATGTGTAGCAGCTATTAGATTTCCACTGAGAGATTGAATCAATTTATTATTAAAAAAAAAACTGTATGTGGATGCGATGATTAACCACGAGCCGTCTGTCATAAAAATTGAATTCATTCATGCTGGGTTTTCCAGAGATATCTCACAAGGGGCTAGTCAATGAAGCTTAAACATTTTTCATATTTCTTTTTTCATCAGTTTCAAAACATAAACCCTCTAGCACCTCTACTTTGGGAGTAAATACATCTTAATGCATAAATTGGAGCACCACAGAGGAGCTTTGCAAAAGAAGTTAACTCAGCCCGAACAATTTCTTCCCAAGGATGTGAGAAGTTATGAACTATAAAAGAATGGCAAAGGAAAGAATTTGGAAAACTTCCTAATATGATATTTAATCAATTTTGTTTAATCAAGAACTGATTCTTAATTCAGGAGGTCTAATTGGAACAGAGACTGCACACTGCGGTAGCTGAGGCAGAAAAGAATGATTATGTAGGACAAACTATCAGGCCCAGGGCCATATCCAAATACCAGAAAAGAAATATTGCATTAGTTGTTTGCAAAGCAAGCGGAAATTTATGAACACATAACGCACATACTGGTAATGGTTAAAGTGAACCTTAAGCTAACGAGCATTGTTTTCGCCATGGGCCTATATGGCATGACCTCTTACATGATTAGTGGTTACAGTTCAGTAACTTGGCCCCTCGTAATACATGATCATAAAACAGCATTTCACTAAGGATATTATGCACACAGTCTCACCACACATTCAGTGCTATGATGCCATTTCCAAAAGTATTAAGTGGCATTTAAATTCTCTTCTCTCCACACCTCAGATGTACTGCACATTCCTCCATCAAGCAGCATTATTCAAGATTTAAGCAAACTCATAATGCTGCTAAATATCCTGCTCAGAAGGTGCTTAAGTGTAGGTCCAATAATATGCCAGTCGGGATAACCTGACAACACAATATCTGAATAAATACTAATTATAACCTTGCTTTGCTGGTCTGATTACAAACTACAGTTTCCTTACAGAATAAAACTGATTACAATAAATAGACAATTGCTCACAGAGAACAGAGGCTATACAAATAATTCATCTGATATTTCAGCTTGAATAATGGATTAAATAATCAAAAGTAGGACATGAACACTGGTGGGACATATTGTATATATTATTATGAATGATGAAATTTGCCCACAGCAATTTCAAAGTTCATCAACTGTGGTGTATTATCTAAGATGACCTACAGTGCTACAGAGCTGCTGTGCTTTTTCCGTGTTTCCACTTTGATGAATGCCGTTTTCTCTGGCAACATTTAATGTCAGATGTACCGTAAAGGTTTTGTTTTGATAACCAAACAAATATAGACGCATACATTTACCTTAAAGCTACAGAAATGATGTATTTCTGCTTATTAACTTGGATTTCCTATTCCAGTAGGAGTAAGTAGTTTTCATCTTGGATAAAAAAAACAAAGGTTGTTATAAGAAGAATTATTAATATAATTATTAGTTGAGGACAACTAATTGTAGAGTTCCAAAGGTTAGCAACAGCCTGGTGTCACAGAATTCTGTGAAATGAAATGATCACTAACAGTTAACACCGCATTACGGTGTGGTGGCACGGAATGTGGGAAAATTCTGTGTGTCCCCTACGGAAAACTACGCCAATTTAAGGTCTATAGTAATTAGAGTAATATGAAAGCCCTAAAACAAAAAACAACACAGGACTTTCATCAGGGGGACCGGGGATCATTTCCCTCGTGTTAATTTTCCTAAACCCATACCATACAAATACCTTTTCCTTAACTTAAAGTGGCCATGTTTATTTCATGGAATTCTTCTGAGGGCCCATCACACATTTTTTTGCGATTCTGTAAAACTGCCACAGATTTTGAGTTAAGGGGCCGTGTTCATTTCAAGGAACTATGTGAGATCAGGTTGGTTAAACATTTTGGGTTTTCTGAGACTTTTTTGTTCCATACATACTTTTGACAATATATTAGTGTAGTCCCAGTGTGGCTCAAAGTTCAGTTCAAACACAGTCAACTTGTTCACATTCATAGTTCACGATATAGAATTGAATGTGCTAGTTTCTGTTAATTTTTTTCTTTCTTTTTTTAATGTGCAGATTCTTTTTCCCCTGAGATGCTTAAACTGGATGTGTTGTTTCAAATTCGTTGCTGATGGGAATAACATTGTGACTTGTTTTTTTCTGACTTCATACCAGTAGCTGTGTCTGAATTTCCTCTTGCAATAGCAACATGCAAAATGTTGTGTTGGAGTCTGTTCTGCGGTTGAATATTGTTTATCTCCTGTTAATGAATGATGGTTAGGATAGGGGACTACCTTAGTGTAGGTCGGGGGGGAATGCATATTGCCACGGTGCCGTAAAACACAATGCGTGAACATTGTTAACTTTCCGTGAACGTAAACAACTATCAGTTTCAAACGGATACACACACTTCATTGTTCACCAAAAACATGGGCACGTTCAATGAATAGCGCTCTCTGAGCATTCATGCAACACTTGAAGTCACCATGTGGAACTTTTAATCTATAGTCCACTGGAGTAAAACAATGATTCAGTTTATTGAACTGGGTTTTATTGCTCTGTTGTAGTAATGTGTTAAAGTTATTTTGAGCTAATGAGAGACATTTATTTTTGCATTAATTGTGAATAAGTTTTGTGTATTTCTCTGAAATGAATTCAATATTTTTGTTCCTTATTTATTATATGTATCACTCTATATGCAGATTAGATTAACTCTCCAATTACACACCATTTGGTTGAGTTAATTATTCCATGGAGACCAGAAGGAAGAAAGTCGACAGGAATTTTAAGTGGAAGCATTTAGAGTTAGTAGTTTTGTTAAGAAAATTGCCTTTGAAAAACCCTGGGGTCTCATTTATAAAACTAAGTGTACGCACGCCCATCAGCCAAAAATGGCATACACCAAAAAAAAATTCAGATATATTTTGTTAGCAATTTTCTCTTTTACAAATCACAGATTACCCCCAAGTGTGCGTACATAAATCCCCCTCTTATTTCGTCCTATACACGCCCATTTTTAACCATATATGGTCAATCCAAAGCACCTCCTGAATGTTGATAAGTGCGTTTTTTTTGTGAATGTTTTTATTTTGCAAATTGTACAAAACAGGGTATTCAATGTTAAAACAATTCGGCATCATACGGTTAATTTCCATCCATGGAACATTCTAATCTTACTCTGAAAAAATTGAATGAAAGTAAATACATTCATATATATAATTTAGGGAAGTCATTTAAAACATAAACGGCAAAAAAAAAATGTAATTTGAATATAATTTGGCTCAAGCCTTTTTTTAAACGTCTGGCAAAAACTGATGAAAGTATTTTATAATGTAGTGTACATTTAGCTTCGTTATAGGTCTCCAGTTTTCTAACAGAAGATAAACTTTATCTTGTTCCCAGTTGTAGTCATATCCCCATTATCAAAACAATCTTTTAACATGTTAAAAGATGTTTCAATTATGTTCCAAAAACATCTTTAAAACTCAACAGAAAGACCATCCATTCTTAAAGGTTTTCCTGTTCCATTTAATTTACAGCTTTGGAGATAGGTTTATCACAATCTGATTTAAAGTCATTTGACATTTGTGGGATAAATTCTCAATTTATTTTGATAAAATTCTCATCCTCTGTTGGGTTATAGAGAGAGTTACATAGATCACATCAGAAACAAGAGGTATAATTTGCTTTATCAGACTGATTGGAATTTATTAAGTTATCAATTTTTAATAAAGTAATATTTCCCTTATGTCCATATATATTAGTTAACACCAGAATCACATTATTCACTCTAAGAATCAGAATGATCTATCCACCCTCTTAGAAAGGTGGATTCTAACACGTCTCCATATAAATTGATCAAACAAAGTAGCTACTTCGGCTGAGTGATTAGAAGCATGACTTAAGTAAATCTGATACCCCCATTGACTTCTACAGAATTTCTCATCATCACATGAGTGAGTCTCTTGTGGAAAATTAAATCTGCAATAGAACGTCTACAGAAAAGAAAAATAGCCTTTCCTTTAGAGATATTCCGTAACCCTTTGACATTGAGAGAAACCACTTTAAGGTTGATGAATATAGCGTTTGCCATACAATTAGTAAGTGATATAGAAATTAATAAAGGTTTAAAAAAGGTTTGATGCTTACAAATAAGATAAACAGAAGATGGGAGCTTATTGGAACCCTAAACCTTTTAGTAGTGATTAGAAATACCCTGAACACAGGGAGTACCAATGAACAAGACGTTTAACGGTCTTGAGGCCTTATTAATATCGGGCTACTTAATTGTCCACTTGTTAAACATTTACTTGCCTGGTTATTATACCTAAATGACTATACTGGGTGATTTTATCTAGCAAATTTCACTCCATCAATGAAGGTGACTGGACCTTGCCATCTGGTTTTCTTTCCGTCCTTATGAGCGTGTTCGACCAGGGCCAACAGTTTGTTTCTGCATTCTCTCGGAGCGTTTCAGGTCCTCTGCGACGCATTGCGCGAGTCCTTCCAAATCTTGTACCTCAAGGTACGCATGTTGAACTGTATAATAATCAGACGCGGTGTCTTATCATGTCTGTTGTGCCCAACTCTGTCTACCGTATTAATCCGAGCTTGCTTTTAAAATCACGTGCAATCCGACTCATCTTCATGACTTCCTCTCTTACATCTTCAGTTACTTTTTCAGGAAGGTGGATGAGGCGCAAGTTCCATCTTCTGCTGTAGTGCTCGCCTTCTTCGGTTTTCTCTTTAGTTCTTCAATGCTCCTATCTAGCCTTTTCACCTTATCTTCCGTCTCCTTTGCTTGAAAACCAAGGCCTTTAATTTCTCCTTTTACCGCAGTAATGTCTGCAAAGTTTTCATTTATCCATTGTTCAAAGAGGGAGAAGCGCTCCTTCAACTCAAAAGTTGCTTTGAGAATGGCGGCGTTAGAGACCTCGTTTTTATCTTTGTTGGTACATACTTTTCTTTGATTTGGACTATTAATTGGAGAGTCTGGAAGACACACAGGTCAAACACAAACCTACAAAGGCGTCTTCTGGGTCCACATCCATTACCAGTCCTGCCTTTTTTTGCTTCTCTCTCTGCCATTGTGGTCCAAAAGCCTCGTGCTATTAGCTTGGTATGCTAGGTACCTGTGCAGGCTTTGCGTCTACAAAAGGTCGTTTCTAGCCCTCAAAGTTCTTCTACTGGTAGTTAACCCTTACTTGTCGGTGCGTCTCTCAAAATCTGACAGTTCAGCAAGTTGTGTAATCATTGGCCTTATTGTAAAACATAAGTACTCAGCTAAGTCTTGCAGAGCTTAGCAAACGTCAACCACCACGGTCGCCGTCTTGCGCGAACCTCCTAACTACGTAAATGACCCTGGCAGTTGTTCTAATGTCACAGCGAATCATGACGGCTTTTTTATTTTTTTTTATCTGATTTGTATTGATGTGGTGGATTCTGGTGGATTATGCTGCTCTTTCTGTCATTTAATTGCCCCCTGGGGATGAAGAAAGTGATTTGAATTGAACCAAACTAAATCCAGGATGTAAATCCAATCTGTACGTCAGAATAAATATCTCCTTTTTCCATATATGGTACCTTATTTTAAGGTGACCAGATTTCTCAGACAAAATCCAGGGAAATTTTCAGCTCAGAAACGTTTTTACCTCCAAAACAAGTAACGTTTTACTTTTGTAAAACTTAAAATCACACTCTGATGATTTTAACTGCACCTCAAATAGTGCCATTCATAGTTTAGCTTTTTCTCCTCGAGTCACACAAGTCGATTATGACTTTCAGGTTCAAAGTCCTTAAGTCATGCATTCCTTTTGACATTTGTTTAGCAAACAACCATATGTGTAATGTTGATTTTCTTTGAAATGTGTTCCTGGTTCACTTTTAATCGTGTAAATATCCATGAGCGTTTCGGGATTTGGCCAATGTCAATCTTAGCTGTGACACACACTTCATTATACCCGGGATGCATCAACAATACAACCCTTTAATGCAGTGTTGGTGTCAGTCACTCTTTAACTCGGTTGCAAACATTTCAAGTCACTACTTTTCAAAACTGCCAGGCTGAATGAACACAACACATATCCGTCAAGATGACACCCAGAAAAAGCATTAGGCCAATGCTTTTCCTGGGCCCATTTCATTAAGACCTCAGCATCACAAGTCTATTGATTTGTCCAATGGGATGCAGCTGTAATCTGTTCTTTACTCTTTCTAACAGATGCATGCAAAAAAATCTAACGCAAACAGAACACAGAAGATAGGCCAAACCTAATGGTGGCACAACAGAACCAAAAAAATTACATTAAACTTGCATCAAAAGAACTGTAATAGGACAGAGGTATGGCAAAGATATATTGTGGAACTTTAAACACAAATACTTTGACAGTTATGTCATTTTATGGCTTAAACAGGGATTAAAGCACATCACAAACAGATTGAGCCTAGGTTCTTCAGATCAATTTAGGATGTGTGTAAATAGACAAAGCACTTTAAAATAAGAAAGGTAAAAACAGTGGGAGGGGGAGGAGTTACTAATAGAGGAAGTACTTTCACCACTATGTGCATCAATGACAAAATATTTATATTTTTCCCTGTTTACATGTTTTAAATAGCAGATAAATGAATGTTGTAGGCCAAGATGGACTAGGAGGATCTCTTTGGTTTTACTACTAATAAATGGTTTTCTACTAAGGGCTTATTGTTTTAGGAACCTTGCTTTGTTGTTTGTTCATCTATGTATGTATGTATGTATGTTATGTCTATATGTATGGTTGTAATGGCAGCAGCATTGGGGCATGGTCTAAGCCAAAGTTTCCACATAATAGTTTCTCATCTTATATTGAGTTTGGTGGATTATAAACTCAAGTGAAAATCTTCAGCTGATGTTTGGGCATCTGGTTTTGTGTCCTCAGACCAGCTGGAAATAGTCTCACCTCACTCAGCTTATCAAACTTGTAGTGTTCATGAGCGAAGACCATAACATTGATGTACAATGCCGTCATAATGTGTTTTATAGAAATTAGACTCCAGTAAAGATAGGAAGACTCAATTTGTATAAAAAGGAATAAAGTTCATATTTGGAACTTAAGCACAATGTTGAGACATTAGCTGGGATGGTTTCTTACTGTGAGACTGAACACAGGGTCCAATAAAGAGCTGGAGAGAAGTTCTTTTTTTTTAACCTCTGCTTACATTATTCATCTTTTATCTTAAGTGTAACTAAATAATGAACACTCTAGAAGGAGCGTTATTCATAGCTGTCAAATGAGGATTCACAGTTCATAAAATTAAGAATTGTAATAGTCCTAGGTAGGGCATTTTACATTGTAATTAGTACTGGATTTTAATAATGTTTCTTATTCACCCGTATTCTTGCATCATAGGCATTTCACTGATGCACATCTTCAGCCCTACTTACAAATTTAAAAGCAGATTTAGCTTTGGTTCCTAGATCTCCTGAATTACAAGCAGGCAGCATTAAGCTGTGAAAGATTATAGTCATGGAGACCAGACAGCGTTGCTCTGAGCCTATCAGGGATCATATAAGTTAATGAGGGAAAAGGATCAGTATGAGTAAAACAACTCACCAATCCATGAAAAGGTTATTTAAACAAACTAGATAACATGATTTTAATAAATTCTTCTTGGCACCGCAGCTTGAAAAAATACTTTATTGCAAATTTGTGAGATTCATAATGATTAGCATTTTTGAGTTATTAGTAAAATACATTTGCAGAAATATTACTTTTTGCTGTGCCAGAACCATATTTTTTCAATGAACAATCACTTGTCAATGTGCGTGTCTGTTTACTCAGGGCAAGTACTGCATTCCCAAGAGAGACATTTAGGTTTTTTTCACATCTGAGAAGCTATTACTAAAAGCCATCCACCTAACATAAAAGCAAGTAAAATAGCCCACCGTTGCATATGAAAACAGAAGGGCAAAGCAGTTCTTTTCATCGTGGGGATTTTCAATATTTGGTAAAATGTTGACATTAAAAGTGCAATGTGATAAAACTACAGAGGCTTCCTGGAAAGCAAAACATTTTCCTTTTTATATATTATCTTTTAAAGATGTTCTGTGTTTGTATGTGATTTACTCAATTGTTGTCCTCTTTCTGACAAATGGTAATCATCCACGTTGTGGCTCAGAGATGGTAAAGGACAGCTGTCAGCATGGTCATTCTACAATAACTTACAAGAAAGTTACTTAGAGAAGGCTCACTCAAGGGAAAAAAAAACACATTTTTTACAAACAGCCATCTTCTGTGATAAGCAAACACAGGATTTTTCCAGAACGTATCCCAACTAAGTCGTAGCAAAATATTTAATTTGGTCTTTTTTGGCTTCACGCTGCAAGTATGATTTAAAATAGGTATAGGAATGAAATCCTCCCTACTGACAACAATACTGCTGCTGCTAGTTTGCCTGACATGTAATGGATTATAATAAATATGAGGCTGGGTATAATCCTCACCCACTCACCAGCCGCGTGTGTGATTTTTAAATCTCAGGAAAGTCAAATATTAAGATTGCGATTCCATTCACTGAGTGAGAGCACGTTGTAAATTTACGCAAAGGAAGCTATTGTAAAGTGGAAGTTAAACCAGGAAGCCCACCTCGCCTCATGGCACTCATAACAAAAAGGTCTAATATTTCCCTAAAGCTCTTCACTGCCTTCATTTATTATTAATTTCTTCCTGTGTTTGTTCCCAAGCCAATTAATGCATTTCCTTTTTCTTTCTGTTGACTCCCTAACCATTTATCCCTCTGTCTAGGGGTACTCCAAGCGTTTTAACCAATCTGTTCATTTCCTTTTATTATTCTCATGTTGAACTGCTGCCATGTAACAATGGCGGTGACAGGAACGTCACCTGAAAAGGAGAGAAAAAAAGCCACTACCTTTTTTTTTTCTTTCTTTTTTTTTTTTTTTTTAGCTGCCTGTCACTGCCTCATCCTGCCAGTTGGAGTTCAGACCTATAATGCCATCACTCAGAGCTGAAGCTGAAGAAAGGCAGACGGCTCTTTAGCTTAGTGACACACGCAAACATCCAACAGGAGCAACAAGCAGAAATACAGTCCTGAGAGGGGGGTGTCTATAATTTATTTTACTAACGTTGACATGGGTTGGACAGTATAATAATGCCATATACCATTATTGCAATTCCAAACTTCAGCATCCAAAGTTACAATTGACTTTGATCAACCCCTCAGCAAAGAATAGCACTTTGTTAGTTTCAAATTGTATTTGCTTATGTAAAATGGTAAGGTGCTTTTTATTTTGTCCAGCCTTAGGGATTTATTTCAAACATTATTTCAAACAAAATGGCCCACAAGACCAGCTACTTGAACTTAAATATTTTTACGGAATATCAGCTTCCAAATTTTCTATACAAACATTATGCCTTTTCTATTTTTCTGATAAATTAGCCGTGACCTCTACCACTTTAGATGCTTAAATGTAGTAGTTGAAACTGCTCATACAGAAACGTAGCTCCAATCCTTTGATTATGAAGAAACTGAATATACGCAAATGCTTTTTTCAACAGGGTTTAAATAAATCTATTCCTCATGTTTCAAGCAAGTGAATCATCATGTCTTTTTGTGTTGCAGAACAAATCCAGGGAATCAAATTGAAATATCACTGGGCACACTGAGCCATTCTGCTCCCTCTGTCCCTCCTGCAGCACAAAGTCTTGTCCCACCGTCTGCTTGATGTTTAGCCACAGGCTTGTCAGCTGTTGGCCTCTTTTTTTTTTTTTTAATAGCCTACTTTCCAACCAGGATGGAGGTCTTTGTAACCTGGGGATAAACACTCTTACTTCTGTGCGCAGTGCTTTAAGAACTTATGTCTTGTATTGTGGAGCTGCAGTTGAATGTTGCATTATGCTTTGTGAACAAATCTCAAAACTGATTATAGAACAGACTCGGCAGAAAATGAGCAGGTAACGTTAGCTTTAACCTTTTAAGCCAGAGGCAGCTGCACTGCTCATCCACAGCCAGCGTTGTGTGAGGTTCTCAAAAATACCTGTGTTTTTTTTTTATTTATTTTTTTTATGTGAAATGATCCATTTGACTTAAACATCAGAGATGAATGACTGAATACTTCCGAGTTCCTACCATAAACTAGGATTATGTATATTATGTCTTTAAATCTTAACAATGACAATTTTTACTTTTATTATAATTATTCTTAAATGCATATAGACGGCCAGACCAAACAACTTGTCGTAACATGTCATAAAATTGTCTTTATCTTAAACGTTTTTTATAAACTACGTGCTTAATCACACACATGATCATACTAAGTACCAGAATAAGGCATTTCATCCACAGAGGATTAGTGGCAGAGGATAAAACAGCGTCCTTAGATTCACTTTAACTACCAGAGTCACGCAGCCCAGTGCCTGCCACCCTGCAATACCAAGATAATAATCAGCAGATAATCTTACATTGTGATAACCAACAACTAGGAACACTGCGTCACAGTTTCCGTACCCCACTATCTTCAGCACTAGCACAAGCTAAGACACAATACATAGTGCAAGTCTAAATATAGGTGAAACTGTTGTGAAAACAGAATAAGGTAAAGTAACATGATGAGTTGAACAGTTTGTGGCTGTGGTTGTTGGGGTCCAACCTGTTGTTGGCTTTCTTCCTAAACCGAGCCCAAACTGAGAATTTCATTAGTGGGTTTTCATATTTTGACATGTGTTTACGTAAAAGAAGAACTTTTGATTGTATTTATGTTCTGCCTTTATGGATATAAAACAAGCAAAACAAACTTAACAGAAAGATGGGTCCT
This sequence comes from Etheostoma cragini, assembly GCF_013103735.1. Classification (NCBI taxonomy): domain Eukaryota; kingdom Metazoa; phylum Chordata; class Actinopteri; order Perciformes; family Percidae; genus Etheostoma; species Etheostoma cragini. The sequence continues at coordinate 6,350,045 of NC_048414.1, read as the reverse complement.
CCCCATTTGTTGAATGTTATGAAGGGGCGGACAGTTTGATTCACCAATGAGGGATAGTTACATACATTTGTTGAATAAAGACATAAGATATTTGTGTCAACAGTGGGCTAAAAGGCATGTTACAGATACCGGCACACCATGAATTTGACAGCTCTTTTCTTAGCATCTCCCACTCTCGGATATCACTCAAATTATGTCCACACAAAGCTTAGACATTCTTCCCCCAACATTTTCTTTTGAACAATGGAAACAATAACAAGTTGAAATTACTTACACATAAATAAATGAGAATTAAAAATCCAGTCTTGATTTTTAACATTTTCTGTGACTGAAGGTGTCTTCCGTAGGTTCCTGTTTTTGCACCACTGTCAGTGACAGGAAAACCAGACAACAAACAATTCATGAAAATTTAAAGAGCAGAGCTAAAAATGGCATAGCCTAACTGTAAGATTGCAGCCTATGTGTTGACATGCATCATCCACAGTGGAATCTCATCTCGTGAATTTATATTCATGCCTAAAATGATTACAAATGCACATGCAGTGTATTTATCAAAGTGTTTTTTGTGTGTAAAATGACCCTCAAATATCCGTAAACTGTCTTGGAGGCCTTGTTCAGCTGGGTGTTTGTGGCCGTTAAACATAAGATTCATATTAAGGCATAATAGGAAAAAGGCACAGGGTCATACAAGTGACTTAGGGCATTCACATCACCTCAAGAGATTCACTGGTGACACTGAAGCCAATATGTCGCTCATCTGTGAGGCGAGGAGGATGAGTAGTGAATTCTGCTTGAGAAGTTTTCAATTTATTCCCTTGGCTGGACTCACCAGTGAGGAAAATACACATTCAGAAACATTTAATGCAAAAAAAGGAAAAGTTTCACGACTGCCACATGTTGTTTTAGGCTGAAATGCAGAAGAAATACTTTTTATGTTGCTTATTATGCAAGGGGGGGGGGCATTTTGGGATGCAGTAAATGAGATACTGTACATGTGATTGATTCTTAAGGTGCAACCAAATCCAACAGTCTTAGCATTGATCAGTAAAGGTCAAGTGATTAATGATCCTGTTGAGGCAACAGTCATCTTAACATTTTACTGTATTCTGTTGAATTGTTAATCACAGTTGAAAATAAAAACCCACAGAGCGATAAATTCCCCCCTTATGCCACCTTTTTCTTTTCCTTTACATTGTAGTTTCACTCCACTGCTCAGCATTTACGACTGCCATAAATGGATTGTTTTGTCCCGGCATCAAATCAATCTGTCATTCTCACTGACGCACAGCCTTTGTTTTCTGCTTGAGCTGTTTGAAAAGAAACAAATGGGAAATTGGCCATCACCTTTTGTGTGAAGTCTTCGGGTATCCACTCATTCTCAGTCACTCGCATCCACTCCTGTTGATATCCGTGCTCCTAATACGCCCATATCAAATGAAGCACTGCAGTATTGTAGCACTGGGTTGGATGACTGCCATCACAAAAGCAGTGAAATGAATATATTCCTTGCACTTTTGGAGAATGGAAATTTAATCAATTGAAAACAGGTCGAGGGTTTATTATTGAATGCTTGCCAGTGCCACTCCATTAATTGTGACCTTATTCAAAATTCCTATCCGATGTTATTGAACACAAAAACTTAAAACAATGTCTGACAAATAAGATGCAGTTTTGTATTATACAGATACATAGTACGGTATTTTAAGACAGACAACATTCAATTTAGGTTTTCTTAGTGATTCCTGACATCTAAAGAACATAATCCTATCAAATAAATGGGAATTTTAGACGTATAGAAATACATTTTTTGTCTACTCCTAATCCAGCAAGGTGGCATGCAGACATTCAACAACAGATGTTCTTCATTATGCTGTTGTTTATACAGCACATCTAGCTTTAGGCTGCGGCACAAGAGCTGATTCCACTTATTGGATACACAAGAACAACAAACCTATTAAAAATTGTGGCATGAACAACAGTATTACAAGCCCAGAGGACAAGATTTCATTAATATTATTACACATTAGGAAGACAACCAATGCAACAGCAAAAACATCCCCTTATTTCTTGTGTTCGACGGACTGATCATTACTCCACTGTCTTGGTTGGTATACTGAACTTGGAAGTGCACACTGCAGGCAATATCTTGTGTTCTCACGAAGTGTAGTGATCTACTCACAGGGGAGGAGAGAGGCTATAAAATCCTGCAGCTGAAGCTTTACAGGGTGGACGGATATGAGCGCCCTCCATTTAAAATGATTGGATGCTACTTTGACATAATGAACAAGACCAGAAACTAAAACAAATGATAATACCGTTTTAAGGTTAGTAGTTACTAGTTACTGTTAAAGGGCAGCTATTATATAGCATTTTCAGGATACTACTTGTATTTTGTGTTTGTACTATAAATTGTTTACATGCTTTAATGTCATACTGCCCATGGCTGCTGCACGTGTATTTACCCTCTGTATGAGATGCTCTGTAGAAGCGCCTTTAATTCTACTGACGTTTTTCAAAGTTTCTTAAATGAAATTGAGTAGCAAAGGAACGTAAGTTAAGCCTGATTGTTTTCCTTTTTCCCTAAATTTTGATGTGCTGCTTTTTTATCCCTGTGTTAGTTTTGTTAAATAAATCCAAGTCATACACTCTCCTGCCTTTGTCATCTATGCATTTGGGTCATCTACAGTACTTCCATGAACTGTAACAACATGAGTCGTTTGATGAATTTGGATGGTGTGTGGAGAGGTGCTTAGTGAGGGATGGAGGCTGTGGAGTTGTCGGGCTGCATGGGAGACCATGCTTGCTGCTGCACCCAGTGGGAAGCTAATGACCAATGCACACTTGGGACGCAATGATGATCTTCAACAAAGCTATCTCTGGTAGAGGGGATTTTCTTCAGTAATTGGAGCTGAGAGTGGGTGCACATGCCCTTTTGATGCAGATGTGAGATGCCTGAGTTGATGCAGAAATACATTCATTTCTAATGTACTTACGATGCAATCATCATTCTCAAGAAGTGTTATCAAAAATACATCTCGAAAAATACCACCTATTTTTCATGTTGAACATCTAAGAGATTTAACCTCAAAGTTCTTAACCCCATTTGTTGTTTTGGGACGTGTTTTCAAATACATAGCCCTGGAAAATTCATGTCTCACTTTGGGGTTGTGAATTAATGGAGTGGTTTAATTTGCTTTAGGCATAGTTGACTGCCCTATTGTTAGCTGTCCCAAGAGAAAGATCACCCAGGTGTGTTAAGTGTGAAGAGCCAAGCACAAAAAATAAGTTTGCTGCTTTCAGCCACGTGTATTACCATGCAGATAAGAATGCAATATGTAAGTGCACACACACAAACACAAGGGAAATGGCCTTGTCCCCTTGCTTTTGTACTACACCGACAGCCTTGATTCTGAAATAAAAAGAGATATGCATTTTATATTATAAATGAAGGTAATAGAAGATTGGCTGGAGGATGAATGAAAACCTACTCAGGCACTTCCGCGGCATCCCTTAATAAAAGAGGATGACAGAAGCAGGGGGCTTCGGCTGGATTTAAATTATGTGGGATGGAAGTTAGCGAAAGATTCACATTATTATATAACTGGAGATGGTGACTCCCGGTGTCATGATGCTTCAGTCATTATTTGGAATTTCAGCTGTTTGTCACCCTAACTGCCTAATTTCTAGCTAGTTTTGTACTTTTTCTCCCATACTATACATAATAGCATCAAAAGAGATTTCTGCACATGGACATTATAGTTCTATATCCTTTCAATTAGCGTCTAATTGCCTGAAATGACAGACCTTGGCTGATGTGCAGTAACATTGCTTGATTGTTTTTTCAGCCACCATATTCTGCTAAAAGTTTGATAAATTGAAAGTTATTCTCATGACCGAATGTTGATATGAATGGTAGTCACAAATTGAGAACTGGTAATAACCTTAACTAATATTCCAAATTCCACAGGATGCGGAACGGCTGCGGATCCGCTCCAAAATGGCGTTGGAGTAATTTGGTTTCCATTAAAGTCAATGTGTGTACTTCTACAGACTGCGGAACGGCTCCGTCCCAGCTCCGGGGCGATCCGCAGCAGATCCGCAGAGCTTCTATTTTTGCCGGATGTCAGAGAGCTCCGTAGTAATTCAGCACACGGCAGATAGTGCGGGACAGGATGTCAAGCACAGAAACAAATAAAACATCTGGTTAAGTTTCAAAATAAAATAGAACATGCTCACAGCGTATCATATTTCACTGCACATCGCCTTAAAAACAGAGCACAGTTTCTTGTTTATTCCTGTGGATGGAGACAAACTGTTGTTGTGTTTATGGTTGTATTCTATGTGAATTTGCGAGATCTTGTGCATCCTCAAGACTTCAGCTATCAAACATGGCCGCAGCTGTTCCGCAACAGATCCAGACCCGATGGGTGTTGACGGACGGCGGAGCAGGGAGCAGACGCGCAGCAAAGCCGATTCGCAGCCGTTCCGCATCCTGTAGAATTTGGGGGTTGGAGCCACAGTTGGAAAGGCAGAAATTAGAAACATACCTTTTGTCATGGTAGACATTTTGACTTGCCACAGCAAAAAAAGAAAATAACCCTGTGTAACTAATTACATTAAGGATCATTTTTTTTTAATTAGGTGTGCAAGTAAGCCATGCAGTGAGTCCGAATGCACAATAGCAGAAATCTGGCTCTGAAACACTGAAATGGAATACAGCCATAATTAATATGATTAGTAACATCTGTGTTAACGAGTCAGTGTCCACTGTGAGAATGGTCTACTGCAAGCTCATTTTAACTACTTCTTCTTCTTTCAAAATCTGCAGTGAACTGTGGACGGCTGATGAGTGATTAAACACAAGTGTGTTGTTGCACATTACTGTGTCGCTGTCCGTGGTGCTGAACACCCTTAGTCACTCTAAAGGGACAGCACTACAACAATATGCTTCTTTTGTAGAGGGGTCTAATAGAGGAAATGCAACCTGCATTTTGTCAAACACTGTATTTTGACTGTCAAAGAAGCCTCACAATTAATGGAAAAATTTCCCAATAAATTCGTACTTCTCAAAATCTCATTGTGTACTGATCATGCGTGTAATCATGAACTGTGCTCACGGCATTTATCAGTTTTCTAGAACTCCACTTTTGAATGTGTTCAGATTATGCACATAAATCAGTGGTGGCTGTAGATCTTTTAGTGCCCCGAGCAGAATTTCAATGAATTGAAGAATAGGAACAAGTACTTCACATACCTATAAGTGAATCCTGTTCATGCATGTAGAATTGAGTTGAATTACAAGCGCAATTTACCAACAAAGAAACACAACCCATATCTTATATAACTAAGTCACAGTTAAGATGTTTTTCCTCACTGTATCCTTTTATATCTGAAAATACAGTACATCTTGTTTTTCAAGTAGATACATAGCATTTATTATGCTTAATGTGTCTTTTGCTCTCATACTGTATAACAGAACCAAAGTGGCTACATGTGGCAGAGCTTCCATCATCAGGTTTTTTTCAAAATAAATATCAGTAAAAAAACATGCTACAAGCAAGCGTCTTCCTATTGGTTACATTTGTGGTTCAGCAAGTTGGATATGGGGACCCCAAGTGTCCTTGGGGGAGTTCTAGGGGGTCCCCAGCAGAAAGGGGAGTCATTATTTTCAGGATAATTTTATTACTTAGTAATACAATGAATGTATAACTTTTGGTCATAGGTTTCATTCACTTTCTGTAATGAAACATCTAATCTTAGGGGTCCTTGTTGTGAAAACATTTGGAAAGACTGGTCTTGCTGGCCTGTACTGGTTTCACATGGCCACTGTTCACTAACAATCAGTACAAACATAGATAGCACTGAGGCCTGTGGGACTTCATCTACTGAGATATGTATGTTTACCTACAGGAGCCCTGTGGGATCTATCTATTTTTTTTTCTGCGAAGGAGGAGAGTGGTGGGTATGTGCTAGCAAGGCATGGGCTGGAAATATACAAATATTTTGAGAAACAGCTCCCATTGGCATGTTAAACAAATGTGTCACAAACGACAGGGGGCTTTGAGCAAAGAGCAAAGGTAACACATGTAAAGCCCTTCATTCTGCTAAAAAAAAGGCTACAGGAAGTGTGTGTGTGTGTGTGTGTGTGAGAGAGAGAGAGAGAGAGAGACACAGAGTGATGGTCATGGCGGATGGCGCTACAATGATGATTAATTCAAGCTTCACACTTGCATTCATGTAAGGTGTAAACATAGGCTGGTATTGAAATCTACACCTCTTTGAGACGCATTTACAAGACAAAACTAAGAAGGAAATACAAATTGGTATAACTATTGAATTAAAGTCTACCTGTGCTTGTGAGACAGGGATATCAATATTCATTTCTATGTCCCTGCTTCTACCTGCTGGCAGCACCACGCTTAGAGCTCATTTGTGACTATGAGGAGTAATGACACACACGTTGCTGTGATACTCAGCAAATGCCTGCTGGCCACAAACACAAAAAAGTAATATAGCATCCACCAAAGAATCTTGCTTTCCCACATCTATTTGGACATTTTACAACATTTGTGTTAAAAGTATTTGTTTGCAAATGATCTTGACATTAATTTCTGTTTATCTGACATGTTCACTGGCCTGCTAGCAAAATCTCATATGAAATGTATTAGTCAAATGTGTTCCCCTCCTGGTGAGTACAAAGCACCAACTGTGCAATGTGGCACTTTTGGTCCAAAGGAAAGGTGGGAATGATGATGCAGGGTTATCTGTTATTACATGGCTTGGGTAATGCTTAGATTGTCGGAGCAAAATGTTGCTGGCTTCATGGCGTGGAGCCGTCCTTATCAGGCATACAAATGATCACTCTACATCATCCCTTACTTTAATATTGTGTGCAATGGGGGTGGCAGTAGCTCAGGCTGTAGGGAGTTGGGTTGGAAACCGGAGGGTCGCTGGTTCAAGTTACCGTACGGAGTGTGACTTGGTAGCTGGCGAGATGCCACTTCACCTCCTGGGCACTGCCAGGTGCTCTTGAACAAGGCATAACCCCCCCCCCCCCTCCCCCCCACTGCTCAGTGCGCTGATCCAACTCTGGCGGCCCACTCACTCTGATATCTCCCCATTTGTGCATGAATAGGTCCTGAACATCTGTGTGTATTTCTGGCCTGTGTGTAGTGATTACTAACACAGAGTGTAAATTGTAATTTCCCAACTGGGGATCAATAAACAGTATACATTATACAATTAAACTAGGCATTCAGATGGTGAAAAATGGTCTTAAAGGGTTGTTTTTGTTAAGAATGTTTAAGAAAAGAGAGCAAAAAGAAATAAAAGTGGTATCCCAGTATGTTCAAAATGCCAATTTTAATGGACACCGCCTTATTTCTGTTTGAGTTAGTGTCATCAATGCTGGTTTATTGAATAATTCAATTTTCTGATTATTTTGAAGGCTATGCTATTTAGTTATTTTTCTGAACTTTCTATTTCTTTAGAGCATGCATGTGACCATTTTATTTTTATGAATGTAGCAAAGCTAATCAGCCACATAATTCTAGATTCTTCCTGTTCAGGTTAAACTCTAAAGGTTGTTGCTATGGGAGTACCCGCCAAAATGTTGTGTTGCTTTGAACAGAGTCAGACCTAACCATTCTTTTTTTAGCAATGTAAAAACATTTTAATGTTTGTTCTTAGTTGTAAAAGTTCCTTTTTTTTTGGACGTTTCAAAACATGTTTTGCCAATTTAAACTAATTTTTCTATTAGGAATGTTATGCCCTGCCCGACTTGGGGAAATTGGATTGGTTTTTGCCAATCAGCCCATGAACAAATCCTAGTCATATCCTCGTCTCCTGACCTTGATAGGGACATGTTAGGTGAGCTCTTGGAAATAGCTTTTGGAGAGCGACATTAAACTCACCTCTCATGGCGCCCTGGAAAAGCAGTGGTCTGATCCCTTCTTGTTAGCCAGCAGAAGCCAGATAGTGACTCCCTGACAACATTGGGACTCAATTGCCTGTGCTTATTATCCTTTGGCATAGAAACATCTCACGTCTTGCTTGCTGCACAGGCTGACCTCTATTTCATCACTTAACCACTGATGATAAGTTGGGGGAGACTCGAGCTGACTTATTCATGTTGAACCAACTAAGGTGAATAAACAGCATGTTAGAGTTCGCAGGTCAATCATGTTAACATGTCAGTTGTTCAATGAATTCAAACAATAAGAGTGAAGATTAGTCCTACATATTTAAGTGGTAATATCTGTTTCCCACGTTTTTAAATAGAAAAGTTGCTTTTTTCGTATATTTTTTATGGCAGATTGCATTATTGAACTACTTTCATTGAGTAATGTGCAGTATAACTCTGCATATACCTTTTTGAAAAATGACTACACGTACCCTTGAACATTCAATACCTCTTTCCATTGCAGCTCTAGGGTTCACTGTGGAGGGAAGGTCAGTGGTGTAGGTTTGTGTGATGCTATTGGATATCTGCAAGCTAAACCAATCAATGCCCAACCTTACACGAGTGACTACTAGCTATAGAGTGTAGGACAATCTCACATATTCTTGGATCCTTGAATGATAACACTTGCAGCATAAAATCAGCTGGTCAGCCCAACATAATTAACTCATGTTTTACTTTTTTACTGTTTCTGTCTGTTTGAGGGAAAGAGTAGGCAGTGCAATCTTTTGTTTACCCAGTTAATTTAGCATTTTATAAAATATTTACCAGGGTTTAAAAAAGGGCAAAGTGCTTTTAGTCTCTTAGAGCTGATGTGTTCAGCTGTTAAATCATTGCGTTTTAGGAAACTCATCATGGATACTGTATTATCTTTTTGATTTACCATTTGGCGCATGAGATGCCAATTATAATATAGTTGAGTTTGTGCTTAATGTGCTGTATGGAATAAAAATGAAAACAATTCTATCTTTATTTAAATGAGAAGTTTCACTGCATTAATCTTGCTTTGACATAACATGGCATTACATGGACTTTAATAGAAACCCCTGAGTGTAATATGGGTTTAAATTCATAATCAACGTATAAAACTAACATTGAATGAAACGCTAACCTTTTCCAGTGTCCTTCCAATTGTTTTAAGATTTAATTTTCATTAATAATCTACTTCTATCACATTAGTGTTACAGACAAGAATGACTTGTCAAAAGGGACGTTTATTGCACCGCATTCATGTGAACTCTTTGTATCTGTGATCGAAGCTGTGATATGTCATCAGCGAGCGTGTCGAAACATCTCCACATGCCATCTGTCCAAGTTTTCAAAGGTGCAATGAAAGAGATCCTGTAAACCCTATAATACACACCCACTCACACAGAACTCCGCTATCAGGTTTTTTACGGGGTTTTGCAGATCATTAAGGTATAACATGCACATAATTGTGTCCAGCAAAATCGTTAATGAGTGTAGAAAGAAGATTTAAGTACATGGGGTTATCTGCAACGTTATGATCCATGATTCCCAGGTAGTAGAGGTCTACATGGGTTAAATGTCTGGTTTGATGAGACTGAGATAAATGGATTCTTCTTGCTGATTAAAGTGGTTGCCATGTTACCTATTGACTCACTGTCAAGATTGCAGAATTTGATATAAGTGTGCATAGAGTGGCTCCCGTAATGGTACATTTACCAAGGGTAACATTTTTATTTATTTATGGAATCTGGCTTTTTTTTTTGTACTTTCAGAGTTTTTTCAATGGGTTTTTTCATTCCCATTGATTGTGATAACATCATGAAATTAGAATATGAGCAGCCTAACACAGGTATTAAATATTAGAATTTAAGAAATTGAATGTGGTTGTAGCAACAATTAACGGCTTTAAAAAACGGCTTTTATGTAGACAGTCTTTTCTTGAAAGTGATGTTTAACTACAATTCATGCTTTTATTATTTGAGAAGTTCACGTACATGGTTAAAATATTATGTTTTGTACATTTTGTTGGCCGCAATAGATGTATGACGAGAATAAATTGTGGTAGACATCAATTGCAGAATATGGAGTAGATATATTTGTGACAAACATATGCAGGTTAGGGCTTTTTTTAACATAAAAACAATATCAACGTGTGCGATAAACCCTGTTATAAAAGACTACGACTCATTCTGAAACAGACTTTTTTGAGTTAGTTGAAAATGAGTACTTTGTAGGAAACTGAACTTTAAAATGTCAGTTCAATTTGTTCAATTATTCCAATTTGTTGGAATATCCTTAGTTTTTTATAACCTGTGTAAAAATAATTTATTTTTTTATTTTTGGATGTACCAGACACATCGTTAACCAAAAAAATATGATGTATGTATTGTACATACATATTGTACATTTTGTCAAAAACAAATTATATATGTGTATGTATATACTCTGTATATTAACATATACAGAGTGTGTATATATACACACATACATACAACTGAAACATCCCACCACAATCAAACATCCTTTTTTTAATTGGTCAAGCAATCTGTTGTACTTTAGCAATATACTGAAACCAGCAGAAATTCTCAACTGCATACTTTAACTTACACACCAATATCTGTTTAGTAGGGCTTCCACAATTTCCCGATTTACTGATTCCCTGAGTGTTTTTTTTTTTTTTTTTTCTCTCTCCACCCCTGCCTACTTTTGCACATCTGAAAAACACTGCACAACTTACCTGCTGGTAGAATACAGCTAAAGACACAGGGTAACACTAGCTTATAGCGTGCAGGTTGACTATTCCTGACACCATGGCAACTGACAGTCTGAAATAGTGGAGAAACAACAGAAAATCCTCTTGCTACCCTGAAGTCACCAACCAACCACCAACATTTTACTCTTTTCTCACGAGTGAGTTATGTAAAAAAACAACGAAGTTAAGCATGTGGGCTCTGACGGTACTCTATGGTGCCTTAAGGTAGACGTTATTAAACTAATGGTGCATTCAAATGTGCAACTAAAAAAACTCTGAGAAACTCCATGTTGTGGCAAACACACCTTCGGCTATCTAGTGGCTCTTATTGTAGCATTGCTAACCCTTGAAAATCGAATTGTGACCTCGAAATGGAAGGTTGAATCACGGATTTGGAGAATGACGACATCCCTACTGTTCATTTATTCCAAGAAATATTGTTACTGCGATTTTTAACGTTATTATGTATATTCCTTGATATTGTATCACTCTAATACAGACAGTAGCTTTGTGTAACCCTTATTTCTAACTGTCTGATCAGGCTAGAAAGTATGTTTTAACATAAGTAGAGAACTCCCTTATCCAGAGTTTTATGACTGCTTCCGTAACGTAAAAACAGTGAGAGTGAAATGGAGACGGCCGGGAGTGGAGGAATATAACAACTGGACTACTTTAAATCTGTCTGAACTGTCACACACACATATACACAAACACCAGTCACAGACTCGATGTGTGTTATTACATCAAATGTCTGTGCTGTCAGGGAACAAGGCTGTTGACTATTTGTGGCCGAAAGATGGACTGCAAAAAAGTCCAGCTGTCAAAAAGGGCCAAATAAAACAACACAAGTTGCCTCTGAACATAGCTTGCTTGTAAGGATGTGGCAGTCTCGTTGAGTGCAAAGGACACTTTTACTTTTTGAACAACTGCTTTGGCACCTGCTCGGAAATAAAGGCAGCCTTGTTCCTCTAGAGTTCACTTTAAATTGCAATGAGATGAAACCCATTTAACCAGTGTTTGTGAGTCTAATTAGGAGAACGTGACTTTGTCCTGACAACCACTTCTGCTGTACCCCAAGAGGCTTGAGCTTCATAGAGTAACTTCAACTTAAACTTTTCCTTACTGCCAAACGCGTATTAAGTATAAACATCAGAGGCCAGATCCACAGTCACCAACCTCAGACACGGCAATTCTCTTATATATTACAATTTTTTACAATAGTTTTAGAACCATGTAATGGCTGATGCAATTGTTTAGTTATGTGTGCCCCCCCCCCCCCCGCCATGTCCTTTTGATTGTGAATGATCTTAATGAGCTGCAAACACACAACAATTGAAAATTGGCTAAAATGTTTACTATTGTAACATCTTTTGGCATAATGTGACATTACGTATTTAAATGCATGCTTTTCCAGAGAGTAGCCATCACTTTTTATAGCAAATCTCTTTATCAGACATTTTTAGAAAAGTGCTACAGCGAGGGAATTCCCTTAGTTTATTTTTAGCCGTAACTGAGTGGGAAGATTATATTCAGGGATGGACTTAGATAGTAAAGTACAACATGCAGTAGCTGATTGCAGTGTCAGAAAGGTTGTTATTGAAGACAGAACTCCCTCCTTGAGGGTAGATTTATAATAGGAAGTGTGAACATTATTATAGAAACAATTCCTTCTTTATTTTCTCTCCTGACAGTGAAGTCATGGCACTGTGCATTATTATTTAGCATCAGCATGATGAAAATACGTTTTTCTGTTTTTTATAAAACCACTTGAAATTAATGTGTAGTTCTGGAGATAAAATTACACGCTACTAAAGCCTACTCAACTAGCAGAAACACGTTCACTGGGGACCTGACACCACAGCACCTGGCATCACAAACCTCACGTTAGAGTCTAATTATGCATGATATGCATAATTAATACAAATTAAGAATTCCTTTCACAATATTACAATCCAAATTGCTGAAGATAATAGCCACAAATTACGTGTGTGTGTGTGTGTGTGTGTGTGTGTGTGTGTGTGCGTGTGTGTTATTTTTAGCAAAATAATCCATTTCCCAGATCGTAAAATGTGTCATCCTTCATAGTGTCATTGTTGTAAAATAACAATTATAAGCAGTGACACTTAAGCCTCAGAAATGATGCAGCTCTGCTTCAATAAGGTTGCAGCCCACTCCTGCCTATTGTTAACCAACTACCCTGCAAACAGAGAAACAGCACAAAGTTCAGCATTTGTACCATAAAGCTTTGTTCAGAGTGAGGCAGCAAATATTTCAGAACAACCCAAATCCTGGGGGGAGATGCCAATGACTGAGTTCAAAATCCAATCAGACGAGGAAAAGAACAAAGAGGATTGATCGCACTCTACCTGTTCATTCCATGTCAAGTATTGACAGTGCGCTGCGCTGCAGGGTAATCCACTCAAGGAAGAGTAAATTGTGTTTCTGGTCCACCAAGGCTTGGTAAACAGTCTAGCAGTTTTAGCAAAATAATTAATTTCCCAGATGGTAAAATTGAACCAAGATGACTACTTATTTGTCTGCATTCCAATAAATTTAAAAGTCGATTTTGGGCTCAGAACAAATGCTCACACACATATAATATCATACTTTTGATTTCAAAGCAAGTTTACCTGGACTCAGTGTTTGCAACCATTATGGTTGACCATAATGCATGGCAATGCGTTTTCCTCAAGAGAAAGTTAATCTAGACTTATTACTTTAAAACTGAGCTTAAAAAACATGATGGCATCAAGAAACCCATACGAGCATAGCCTTTTTAGTACTGTTTTTGTATTTACATAATGTAGTACTTTTCTTAATCTTTGTAATACCATACACAGCATTTTAATCCTACTAATTCTATTTGTTGATGTAAACAAGTGAAGACCACACAATTAAATTGATAGATAATCTCATCTAACAACTAAACTTGTTTAAGATTAAGCCCTACCTGCTACGCTAAGACTTTACAAGAGTCATACATGCATTTATTACATCTTGATTTATATGTTGTATTGGATCAGTCATCCCTTCGTTGCTTTCAGTTAGTCCAGAACGCAGCAGCTGGACTTTTACCCAGGACCAGAAAATGTGACCACATTACACCAGTTTTGGCCAAGCTCCACTGCCTTCCTGTCTGTTTCAGGATTGATTTTGAATATGCATTGCTTGTTTTTAAGATTTTAAATGGGTTGTCGCTTCTTAGTTATCCGAGATTTTACATCTCCACACACCTCAAAGCACTGAGGTCTTCCGATCAGATGCTCCTCGATGGTCCCAAATCCATGTTAAAAAACAAAGGTGACTGAGCCTTTGCAGTGGCTGTCCCAAACCTCTGGAATAGTTTACCTTTTCATATAAGAACAGCCCAGACTGTTATAACATTCAAGTCCTTGCTTCAGACCTAATGCTATGCAATGGCTTTCAATTCACGTTGAATTTTGACACCTTGACCCTTTTCAACTGTTGTTTATTTTGTATTGTGTATTGTTTGTATACTACCTATTTTGGCATTGTTGTTTTTGGGAGCTGGGTTGGGAATCGGAGGGTCATTGGTTCATGTCCCTGTACAGACTGAAGTACGGAGTGGGGACTGGTACAGGCAACACAAATGTCTCAGAATTATTTTAGCATCTCAGCAACGGTTTCCTGTAAACGGCTGTTAGCTCGACTATCTGGTTTCGCTTCACAAGAATCTAATGTTGACAAATGTTGTCGCTGTCTTGTCAAGGTGGTTTATTTATGGTCAGTGTACAGTACCTATTGTGTGCACAGCTCAGTGACTTGACGGTCTGATATAGCTCCGCCGTCTCAGCTCTGCTACTTATTCTGTCAATGCTTGCCAGATGCAACTCCGCCTGTGTTCAACAACATACTAATTACTTGTTTTGATCTTTGCTGAACTTGACTAATGGGTAACACTTTATTTGATGGGTGTGCATAAGACTAACATGACCCTGACTGTCAGATGGATATACTGTAGTAAACCCAAAACATCTTGATCGTCCCTGGCGGCTGGCAGTATAAGCCATAAACCCACTCCATGTTAGCGGATGTTGCATGTCCCAATCTAAAAAGTCAAATACAAGTGTTTCCCAAAAATGGTTTCTGTCGTTTTAGCTATCACTCTGATCTATGTTCAAGAGTTCATTTTTCTGATGAGTTTGTTTTTATTAGTTAATTGATGCTATAAAAACTAGGGTTGCTCAATTTGGAGAAAGTCATTGCTATTGCCATTTACAATACTTTATTCAATATAGCAGTACCATGTTAACTTGCTTGATTAAGGAAAAGACTCAAAATGCTAAAATTTGGAAATTTGTATTCCATAACTTGAACATACAAAGTTGAACGAGCATAATTTGACATACATCAAAACAAAACATGTGAAATACTTTTTAAATAACAAAACAAACTTTTCAAAATAGACATGTTTGCATGCATTTGTGAATGCTTTGAAACCCTTTACACTTCTGCTACGCACGTGACCATGCATGACACAGACGCTACAGCCTAAACAGACTGGCCATATGTTGTACATTGTAGATGTTGTAGGGGTAGGGTAGCGCTTAGTCTATATTGACAACGTTCCAATTCCAGGAATGTGCCGTTACAGCCAGAAATTCTGTTGGATTTCACTCTTTTTGGCCAAATGTCGGTTAACATAAAAAATTTCACTGTGTTGGAATTTTAAACTTGGGTCGATTTATGAAGACTATGGATATCTGCTCCTAATATCTCTGCAGGTTAATTTAAGACCGCTAAGTATCTGACCAATCTGAGTTTTTTTGTTGCACCAATAGAACAACTTCTTAATGAACACATGTTCCACCAAAACAAGTTCCTACCCGAGGCTATTTTGCAGCAGCACCGTGGCTCTGTCTGTTGCTCAACGCGCTGCCCAGGATGATTGATTGGTTTAAAAAAAAAAAGGCCAATAAACAGAAAATTTTTCTCCCGTCCCCGAACGCTGTATGGACCAACCAGACCCTCCACTGCAGCGCTGTGGACAAAGGTCTGGCAGTGCGAGACTAGGTAGCGCTTACACATGCAATATGTAATTTCCTGCCCCCAGAAGTCTCTCAATCAAAGCAATTGATGGTGAACAAAGACTTTTGATGATGTTGGGTATTATGGGAGTTTTTATTGTTAAACAACATTGCCAATTAAATCTGTACCTAGACGAGTTTACTCATTCAAGTTATTTTTTCCCCAACATAGTTGTTTTCCTTGATTCGAATTAGCAAGTGAGCCAGCAAGCTAAAATGAGCCGGCAGCTAAAACCACACTATTACAATATATTTCACATGTCAATGTCACCTGTTGGATGTGTTCAAAACCAGGGCGGACGGGGTTTATTGTAACGTTACTCAAGGAGGCTGAGAGAGGGCGTGCATGGGGACTGCTGCCGGACGTTTGAGGGCCGTTTCCCAGCTGCCTGAAATTATCTCCCCCTTCACTTTGCTGTAATCTTATCGTTTTGGTGCTTAACCCACCTTTTGTCTAGTTGATTTAGCTGTAAAGACATCAAAACACAAAAGGGGGAGAAATTTGGCAGGGAGGAAATTTTCAGCACGAACACTGGTAGCGCTAACAAAGATGTAGATAACGTTATGGATGGACGCTGTTCTGACTCGGGTGCCTGGGTCTGATAGTCTGTTTCTCGACGCTTCATTACACAGTGTGACAAAAAAGCAAGTATTTCTTTCTGTGACATTGTATGATTTACAATTACTCTCTACGTATTATCTGGGTACCCGTGTTTTGACGGAAGACATCAGTAACTAGAGGGTGAAAGTATTTGTGTGATGCCACTGACAGGTGACTAAAGGATATTTCCCATGTATAAAATAAAATATTTCTCTGGGTTTGAAATGCATGCTGCATGTCGTTCTACTGACAAAAAAACAACTCTCCTCCACTGTTTATTCATTTCTTTTAAAGTAAAATGAAGAAAAATTAGCAATGGAGGAAGATAAGTGGATCTGAATGGTGTAGACATTTAAAAGAATATAATACTAAATGCATGCATAGCAGGTACAGTGAATTCTAAACATTGTCTTATTCCCTGCCTTAACCTCAACAAAACTGACAGGACGGATGACTCACCCCTTGTCCTTACCTTGAGCTATCCCCCCTCCCTGTGCAGTGTTTATTAAATCACGGAGCACATAAACGCTTTGTTAAATGAGAAAATGTTGAAATTCAGACATTCCTCTCCAGTTGAGTTTGTTCTCACACTCCTCTGCTCTTCAATTGATTTCACGCTCTGTGGCTATCTGCATGGGAAATAATGTGCAGCATTATTAACTGGGAGAAAGGGAGGAGAAAATCACATGGGAGGACAGGAGGCTCTGACTAAGAATCTGGGCCCCAGATATACTCCGGCAGTCTGTCAACTAAAGCTGCATCAAAATCTAAAGTGAGTGTTCCGATCAAATTAACAATGCTCTGTTGATGCCGTGCTTCTTCTAAGGATCAAGCCACTTGAGCTTTGGGAAGCTAGTGTTGATGGGCATCTCCACTTTTCTCACTCTGCTGTGCCGAAGAGGCCAACCTCTTCTGCCCTCATCTGGGGTACATTGATTTGAATCTTCTCTCTCAAGACTCAGTTGCAGGGGAAAGTCATTGATGGTTAACCTTAGTTTTAAAGTTAAGACAATTCAAAGCCTTTTTTGTTCTGCTTCTGATCATTGATGCTGTTTTAATTAAACTCTTTTCTAACTTTACATTGTTTCGTTGAAAATGAAAGTCAATATTTTCATGTTGATTGCAACACTTAAAACTGAAAAACATATTTTCTTGCTGTGCACCGAAACACCTGGTAAAGTAAACTATACATCTTCAAGTTCTGATCCTTTGCCGTTGCATTAATTTTTATCTTGGTATCTTGCAAATTTTCATAACCTAAATATAAAAAATATTCTCCAACATCTTCCTGTAAAACATGAAAAATTAATTCCCCCTACATCTCCCATTTTTACATCTCTGGTGGAAATCATCCTATAAAAGTAGAGCCTCATACTGGATGTAATACAATTTATGCACAGTATGTACAGTTGTTATTGGTGGGGCATGCAGGGAATGATTTCAACAACAAAACCAGAAGAAATACATTCATTGATTTAGTTTTGTAGTGTGGCATAGGGTTTCATCAGGGAAAACAAATTCAACAAAAAGACCCCCAAACATGACAGCTTGAAAACGCATTGAGTCAGATAGCTGGCAGCACAATTTCTGGGAAATAAAATCCAACTCCTCATCAGCTGCCCAGTATCACAATTGAAATCCCTTGATGATGGCAGGAAAACAAATTACACAGTTTGAGTTCAACTGTACCGGTTTAGAGCTGAAATCATGTTGAGTTTATCATTCAGTTTGAGCATTTGCTTTCGTGCTGTTTCATAACTCACTAAGAGATCTGCTCAGCCAATAAACACTGTTATGAATACCAACAACAAGGTGATTAAAGACTCAAATTGTGTTTCACTTGCATAATAACTTGTTGTTTACTACACTGTGTGTTTTATGTAATCCAAATGCAATCCAAACGTTGTTTACAGATGTGATGCCAATCTACAGGCACGTGCTCTCTTTAATTTAAAGCTAAACAGGTTAAAAGAGATGGTGCTAATGAAAGCAAGTACTTCATTTATAATATCTGCAGTGTAGCTTCTCTAGAATAGAAAAAACGAAATGATAACAAGTTCAAATTTTGACAGCAGTATAGTGTCTTACAAAGAGAAAGTGCAAATGTTACACCCATGAGTCCTAAAGGCAAACACTAAACATGCTTCTCTGGGCCAGGGTAGCAAGTGTGCATGGAAAAAAGTGTCTAAACTTCATTTTAGTTCAAGTGTTTTGGGGAATCTGTATACTCAGTATATGTGCATGGCTGTCTATATGAAGCATTTGTCTCCCTTTGGTATTCCACTCATTTTCATAAGAAAATTACATATGATCTCCAAATAGCCAACATTTGATTATCAGAAATATTAAGGAATTGTAAAACTGCCTTGACATGAATAATTAAAAGCACATAATGCTTTGACTCATTGCTGTAGGTCTGTGTGTTGTAGTATTGCAGTGCTGTAACATATTTTCACAAAAGGGTCCGTCTGATATCATAACAAAATGTATGCACACCAAAATGCATGATATCCTACAAAATTAGGAGACCGCCAGCTGGTCATGTGACGTTTGTTGGCTGAGCAAGCGGCAGTTGCTAGCGGTTTAAGCCACACCAGAGCTTTGCGACGCGGACTACAGACCTCCGTCAGTTAGAAGATGTGTTTAGCCAAAAACAGGATACTTTGAGCCAGCTACAGAGCACTGTGAGCTGCCGCTTGTTTTGACTGAAATTACAGTTAAATTTCGAACAAAGAGTAAAACATACTAACTGACAGGTGTTATTTGCCTTTTTTGAGAGTGAGAAGAGATTGTTCAATTGCATGTTGGTGTGTTAAGTCAAAGCTGTGTTCAGGATAGCCAAGAATGGAGATGGGGAAACCACTAACCTGGCTCTCCTAAAGTTCAAAAACACACATTCCAAAACCTTTGTGTTTCGTTAACACAATAAATCTTGCCCATGTATAAACAGAAATGTAAAAGCAATAATTTATTTTATTTGTTTCAACTATTTCCTGCTAAACAGCAGTTTATTCATCCATCCAGCACTTCTGTGCAGTTTCTGCGGCTATGACTAGTGGATTTTGTGTCTATACAGGCACAATGATGCCAAAGCTGGCCGTCACTGTGCACAGCCATCAAATAGTCAGCACATGACTCCCATAAAGCCACAAACTATTGTTTTTACATTTCCATCTATGTTAAACCAAAAAGATACATAGTGCAAGTAAAAGGGCTATAGATTTGGAGTTTGGCACATTTTATTTTTTAACTTTGGATAAAGCCCAGGCTAGCTGTTTAGCTGCTTAACGCTAAGCGAGGCTAACTCCAGCTCTGCACTCAATGCCGGACATGAGATTGACATCAATATTTTGTCAGAAAGACAATGCATACATTTTCTTTTCAAAATGTTTTACTAATTCCTCTAACACACAAAATTTTATCTGCATATAATCCACATATTTACATTTCAAAAATTCAGGATCAGGATTAGCATCAACTCTTCAATGCACAGAATAATCCTGTCTAGGCTCACCTGCTTTTGATTTAAAACACGTGTCTTAGTCTCTCTTGTGAATCGTTGATGCACGTTTTGCTCAGAATCATTCCTCAAAACATTAAACAGAACATACAGGGAATCAGGGACAACGAGCCATAAATTGGTAACTGAAGAGAATCTGGTCATCAAAACAAAAGGAACACACAACAAACCTTGCAATC
Source organism: Etheostoma cragini (assembly GCF_013103735.1). NCBI lineage: Eukaryota > Metazoa > Chordata > Actinopteri > Perciformes > Percidae > Etheostoma > Etheostoma cragini. The sequence continues at coordinate 6,330,015 of NC_048414.1, read as the reverse complement.
TGGCTCACGATGACACAGAAAGTGCTTTTTAATCTAATAGAGAGCTTTTGAGCTGTAAATTAGTGTGTGTACAGAGTGGAGGTACTAATCCTCAAACTGGCATGAGCTGGTGCTCTGAGTCCTCCTACGCTGCTACAGGGTGACATAGACAATTCCCTCTGTAAATTCTCTTCCAGTCTTTGGGTCGTTAGCGATGTATGAAAATCTGTGTAAACAGTCCGGAGAGGACCCTGTCAAATACTGAATAACGTTTTGCTGGACTACAGTGCTACATTTGACTAATATAGTACTTCATGCTCCATTTGCATGTAAATACACTCCTCTTAGTGCAGTGAGTTTGGAACAGCATATCATCTGGTGCCTTGCTCAAAGTCACTGGTTCACATGGCTCTTGCATCACTACTAACACTATCGTTAATATATTAATAATTCTGCTGACATGCATTCTCAATTGCACATTTCAGCTTACCTACTTTCCAAATTGAGGAAGTGGAATTCCATTTTTTTTTTTTTTTTTTTTTTTTTAAAGTCCAATGACATGGTGCTCTTTGGATTCTTCTATAAAGACCTTAGTGGTCCCCTAATTCCATATCTGAAGTCTCCTTCCCAAAATTAAGCTATGGTGCAGAATTAAAGCCTCTAGAGCCAGTCCCACAATGAGCTTTCCTTAGTATGTGCCATGTCTGTGTCTGTAGCGTTTGGGGGGGGAAGGAGGAGGCTGGGGGTGTGGGCTTAACCTACTGCCACTTTACGCGTTTAAAAGCCATGATGTCTCTCTCTCATGGCTGGGCCAAATTCTCTGGACGGGCAAAGCAGAGAAAGGGGTGGCCTTTGCCCCTTATTAGGTCATAAGGGGCAAGATTCCAGAGTGGCTCATCTAAGCTTTCATTTTCTCAAAGGCAGAGTAGAATACCCAGTGCTCGGTTTACACCTTCCGCCATTTCTAGCCACCGGGGGACAAAAGGCAGGCTGGGGGAATGCATATCAATGTTAAAACCTCATAAAGTGAAATTTTCATGCCATGGGACCTTTAGTGTCTGTCACTGAGTGACTCACTCAGGTTAGGAGAGAGACACACTGAAGGCTGGAGTCAGATTCACAGAATGTCAGTCTGGGGAATTGAAGCATTGCTTTGGAGGACAGTGAGTGAGTCTCCAGGGCCAGCTCTGATATACTTGAACGGACATTTCTGCTGCTTCTCCTGCTAGCCTCCTGTGTCCTACTGTCCTCTCACTTTGTCAAAACTGCAGCATCCCCAGAGACAAAATGAAAATGAAAAAAGGAAAGCTCTACCTTTGACGGTTGTACCTCACTGTCTTAAAATAGCCCCTCATTCCGTAGATGGTAATACTTGCACTGAACAACAGCCCTCCCATGTCATTCCTTGCTTTGTTTGCAAAAATGTTATTTATTCTTTGTGACTGTTCTATATTTAATATTTCTGCTGAGATGAGGCGCTTATAACTTTGTAGAAGTTTCCATGATGCGTTCTGAACACCTAAGCACATAAAAACAGCTAAAATGAAGAACGAAGCCCCGGACTGGCAGACGCTCCGGACCCACTCATAGCTTCTACACTTGGTAAGATTTGTTTCGTGGTGTTGACCTGTTGTCAGTGACAGTTATGTGTTCGCTGCCCTCTCCTGTGTACCATTGTTTGTTTCACTGTGGCTCTGCGTTTTCGCGGTGCTTTATGATGTTAATGTCCTTAAACTGATGACTCGTTCACTGACGGGAGCGTGTTCGCTTGGTGTTGATGTTTACGGTCACATTTTCACCTACTAATCATATTGTGTCAGTTGTTTCACTGTGGTCTAGCGGGCTGTGTGCAAAAGTACACTTGCTGACCGCTTTGCTGGACCAGATGAAGTCTCTCCTTCAGGAACTCCGTTCCGATGCTAAAAGCAAGAATTTTAGATTTTATGTGTTTCAGCTATTTTCTGACAAACAACAGTTTATTCACCCACTGAAAAACAGACATCCCAATCTGATAATTTATATTAGATTAATGTACCTTAAATTTCTTGTGTGGGCTCCCTGTCTGAGCCCAGGCGGGTGTCCAGAGAGTTCACAGTGAGATGGTGGCCGTGTTGATGACATTTCTATTATGCGGCATGCGGTACCGGAAGTAAACAAAAAACAAGCCCTCTTTGGGAAAAGATATTCAAATGTTTTGTTTTGCTGTGTTTTTTCACAAGGAAATTTAAATGACATTTTATGGTCAGCTTTGACCTTCTCTGAGCTTTAAAATTGATTAAGAATGGCAAAAAAATTCACTAGGTAACACAATCATTGGAATCGGTAAAGGCTATGAACAAATGTAACTACTAACTTCTGTGTTGGATTAAAAATGATGTCAGTGTAGGATAGGCCACTTAACACACCCATTTCACATCGCATAGCTCAACAGACAACATGATGTGTGTGCATGCACAGCACAGGTGATTTTTGATGGGAATAATCAAACAGGAGTAGACTGAACTTTTCAGGATGGCAAAAAAATCCAACATCATTTTGCGAAGTGCTGCTATTACTTTGCAACTTCAATGCTGTATTTCTAATATTTACCTTGTGATCCTTGCAACAAAAGATAATAATACCCTTGTGATAACTTTACAAACTGGTACAATTCTGTCTAACATTATAAACCAATGTACAGTCTTGAAATATGAAACGCCTTTAAAGTCATCAATCTATTATTCAATATATTACCCCTGTCTCATTGTCTAACCACCTCAGGCAACACAACTCCAGCAACGCAAGTCTTAATTCCCACCAGGACTGTTGGTCTGACATAAAGCTTTTCTGAAAGTAAGTACTGTGTGCAAATGCACAAGTACATTATAGAGAGCTAACCTAACCTTAGTAAGGTTCAACTCGTCTTTCTCGCATTTATTCCTCTACCGCTCTATCTGGGTTTATTTCACAGGCAGTATCCTGTATCAGCACCAGTCACTAGGCATGCTTTCAAAGGTACAACAACAACAGTTCTATTGAATGCAAAGGAACAGTGATTATGTCATCAGATTAAACAGGTGGCTTTGCAACTGTTGTTAGGTTTTAACAGCAATACACACCCTTCTACCATCCTGTCTTACAAACATGTCATAGAGCTTTTGGGCCGTAAGGTATCATCAGTAGACAAGGATTGGGAGATACGACAGATGGATGTGTTTGCAACTTAGAACAAAGGAGCACCAGTTTTTCTTGACTTGAGAAGGGTTTGTTGAGCATTAACATTACCATGGATGTGTATCTTCGAGAATATGAGCAGCTAGCCAGTGGAGACTGGCATTTGTGTTGTTGCTCTTCTTGTCTAGCATACCTACACATTAATATCACCTTTGCAGCCGACGCCAACAAACCAGGACTCTAATTTTTCATATTTCTTCGGACATATTTGAGCTTCATCCAACAACAGGACACTTTATTTTAAACTTTCAAAGGCAGGACATGTTCCACTGTGCCATTTTATTTACTGTACCCAATTCCCATTCTGGAAATTAATAATATAACTTCAAAATGTTCTAAGTTAATGTTAAACTACTCCATGTTCTGCTGTATCTTTCCAGAGGGAATGTTTTTTTGCCACATTTGATTTCACGTCTCAGTAACCATTTCACAGACATTGGGAAACGATAAGGTGTCTCAGATCACTCAAGAGGGCGAGAAACACACCTTTACAGTAACATTTAAAAGCATCGCCTCAGGCAAATTCCTGAAAAAATCTCAGCAGTTTCCTACTCCTTGGTGAGAAAAGAGCAGCAGCTTCCATGATGCTCGAGAACAGTGAAATACTGTTGGCAGTTATTGCAACATACGCTGAAATCACACACAGCTTGTCTTTGGACAAACATGTCATAGCTTTGAACTATAGTGCCAGCAACAGCAGTTAAGAAAGAATGCAAAAGATTTACAAAATGTTAAAACAGTTAAACACAGTTCTTCAGCCATCAGACTTGTGGAAAGAACAGGTTTAAGCTAAAGTGTGCTGCAGTGGTATGAGAGTTGTGAAAGAAGTGCATTGATAGCGTCCCATCAAAGAAGCTGTCACAAAATTTTTGTCAAACCCTATATGCAAGTGGCGTTTACCCTCTCTGAATAACTTCTCCCTTGCACTCAAACAAGGCATTCATGCATATGGCTGTCAAGACACAGAGACACATTTCTTTAAAGGACAAGCACATGCACATTGGATAAACACCTTTTCAAAAGTGAGAAGCCCAGGTGCCAACTCTGTTTAAAGCATCGGGGTAGCAGTAATGGGAAGACAAATGCATGGTCATGGCAATTACATTTTTTTATCAAAAATCACAAATCACATCACAGTACATTTTAGCCATCAATTCTTTATCAATATGCGTTAAGAAAGGCATACATTTTTGGTGCAAAGCAATGCTTGTACAACGGGTTACTCAGATGTCCACATTTTTTGTATAATCCATAAAACTATAATCTTAGACATGTTCACAAATTAACATGTTAGGGTTATTGATCAAACAGTTAATTCTCAAAGGGGGCTAAGACCACTGAGATTTACTAATAAAAGCCTAGCTTCATTAAGCATTTGTTCATACTCAGTTTAGATCAACTACATGTGACTACTTCGGCTAATACCACTGGGGAACTAATGCAGATGGTCGGATGACTTGTGAGCTGTATGTCCTGAAGCATGCTGAGCAGAGCAAAGGGATGCACAATTCAAATCAGTGTTGGCAGAACACACTGCAAAATGTGAGATTGTGTTCTACATGGACAGCATGCAACATGTTTAGGAATGCAGCTAAGTTTCCAAAATACCATTTTATTCATATCATTGAAGGACAATTTTGTTCTTAAAGAGCTCCTATTATAATGTTTAGCAATTTCCCTTTCCTGTGTTGTACTGCATATGTTTATGTGCACGTTATAGGTTTACGATCTGAAAAAAAACAAAGTCCACCCCAATGGGACTTACCATTTCCAACGGAAAACACTGTTCACAAACTGCTCTATTGTATTCCAGCCTTTACATCTGTGACAAACGTGCATCACTTTGTAACACACGTTATAATGCTCACCTAGCTAATAGCGTGTCAACTAAAGACAACCCTAAAGATGTTAAAAATGTGCAACTACATTGTGAACGTTTGGTTTTTACATCTTTATCACATTTTATAGACCACACAACTGATCAAATAAACCAAAAAAATAGACTGTTAATAATCAATAAAAATCTGTGGTTGAAGATTGTATTTTTATTGATTTAATTACACAACACTTAAAAAGTATGACAAGTGCTGTATGAGTCTGTACTGTAGATCAATACACTATGGATTTGTAGTACAATATGTTTTCTGGCACACCACTGAAACACAACGGTCTGAACCAGTGGAGACCTTCTATTACGACTATAGAAATGAATGAATATATATACCTGAAGCTTTTGAATAGATGAGCTCCTAACGAGGCTGAGGGGCAACACTTCCTGTGAAAGTGGATGTAAATGGTGTCCCAAAGGAGCCAGCTACAGGAAGGGCACCAAGCAGGAGGCAGAAGAACCAAGTTTCCCTCGGGCCTTTTCAGTTTCCCTAACACAAGGTGATGTCAAGGAGGTGACAACAGCTGGGCTGGGCTCATTCTTTTCACTTAATGCTTTCTAGACATATAATAGATAGATATATGTTAACTTTGAACTCATCTTCTAATGTAAATTGCAGGATGTCAAGAGATGTCGAAAGCTTTTTTTTTTTTTTTCAGTGGTGTTTACTGAACCGAGGGGGCAGTCTTGTGTAACAAGAAATTGCTATTTTGACAAGGTCCAGTCCAAGCAACTACTGATTTGCAGGTGTCAAAGTGAGAGGAATTAATGAACAACAGAATATATGCTGACAATTTGAAAAAAATAAAAATGGATTAAACTGAAAATGTAAAACATTCTGAGAAAATTTCTGAAAGGGAAGTTGAGTGGTAACTGATAATAGAGCTGGGAATCATGATGCTGTGAGGTTCACAGTTTGTCGCTAGTGACTTGGAGATTTATAACCCAAACACAGCCTTGTTGGCTGCTGAGCCACTGAATAAAGCTGGCAAAGTACTGTAGGTCTTACTTAGATCTCTTTAAAAATGTTTGAAATAAAATGTCTACTGTATTGAGCCCATACATGTTAAATATTAAATGCATACAGGAAAATACATTATGAAATAATCATATGAATACTTTGAATTGAATTGAATTATATGAATCAAAAAATGTAAAACAATTTAAGAACTGATTAAACCTCTTCTTGAGTTTGAATAATTAAACACCCATTGCTCTAATTTTGAAAACGTGATATGTACCAATATTCTTAGAATTGAAAAAGAAAATCCAATGCGTTTTATTATTAACAAACTATCATAATACTTCACATCAAAATCTAAAAAATAGCATTGTTTTCAAGGGCAACAATCTCATTGCTTGATCCATTAACCATTAAAGCTACTATTTGGAAAGGAATCTAAAAAACAGGTAAAAAATAAAATACTGGAGGACTTAACTATTGACTCCTTGAAGTTCACTCATTCATTCGTCTCTTGCACATGTCATTTTTTAATAGCACCTCGGTGTATTCCACCTAAGTATTAATACTTTCATCGGGTCCATTTCAAATCTGGGAGGATTTATACGTGGAAAACTCCCCAAACAGAAACGTCTGAAAAACACATTTCATCCTTTTTGTCCATTTCATATTTCCAGCACTAAGCCCACCCATTCACTCCGCGACCCACAATACATGCAGGGAGGCTAATCCATCCTCTCTTATGTAAACACCCACCTACACAGACTCCTCTTCCACTTCTTCTGTAATTTCTCCCAACACACAGTCTGTGGACTCTTTATATCAGTGTTACATTTGAGCAGTGGTAGAATACAAATCACACAGATGCTTTAGCTATAAGGAATTTGTGCAATACAGTGAAGCATAGTTCTAGGACAGATCAAGGTTAGTCTTGTGTGGTCCCTCTACATGAATTATAAATAGGTGTGGGTGTGTGTAGAGAGCGAGAGTGATTGAGCGTGTGTGTGTGGGGCTTCCTAGCAACAACACTAAACACTAGACTATGATACATGGATTTCTGTCTTTTTCATATTTAGTTTTCATTTTAAAAATGTATTTATCATATGGCTTATAGAACTTACAACCAATATGTAAGTTCCTCATGTAGAGATGTATTTTGCCTTTTCAAGCACATTTTCACTTTATTTTACACAAAACACAATGTAATTTCCCATTTAAAGATAAAATGGAAGAAAAAAGATGAGAAGATGTATCCCACTTGGTATCAATTTTCTCATCTAACATTCAGAAAGAAAACATTAGCATATTTCACATACAAGGATTTGCTTTTTTATTTCAATGCTGCATCCTTTCTGAAAATGATGCCGCCAGTGTTAAAAAGGTATTATGTTCCAGGAGTGCTTCCGCTATTAAATATGTCTACGTAGCGCTGTGTCACAGGATTATGCTAATAGTCATACAGTAGATACAGTGCAATCCTGGGAATGTGTTGTTTTTGTACCAATGTCTCCTGCATCGTCAGTAATTTAAACACTACACTGCATTCTCCTTTTTTTTTCATTAAGTTTACATTTTCCACAGTATTATTGCAGAGGCCTTGTTGGTGGACAAGCATAATTGATGGTAGAATGCAACATTTTTTATTTGGCCGCAAGTTCAGAGCAAATGCATTTACCTTGCACAGATTAGTTTCAAATTAAACATATATAATATGGGGTCTAAGCAATCAGACCTTTCCCGGTAGCTTCCCGCGTCTCCTTTCTTTGAGCAAGTTTAATTATCTTTAATGGCAAAGTCGGGCTCTGCGTATCTACTGAGAAACAAGGTCCATTCCTCATAAATTCATTATAGGCTACTGTTGGGTAGAAGATGGTGCTTAAGGCAAGTAAATAGCTGGTGTCATTTAGGGAAATGCGGAGGATTAAGTTTGCTGTGGTATTTTGAATTGATTAGACTGCTAACAAAAAGACCCATTAAGACAGAAATAATTCATTGTAATCAACATGCATTAAAAATTATGCACAACCTGAAGTTTAAACAGATGTGCATGTCTATGTACGGGCAGAGGTTATTTTTATTTTATGTATGGAGATCCAGTCTTAAATTTACTAGCTTATTTAAAATTATTTTTTTTATTAGATATGGTAACATAATCTCAATGGCACTCTATATATTTCAAATCACATTTGAAAAAGAATAAGACATTTGGGTAAAAGATTTCTTTAGATATCAGCTGTTGCCTTCTCTTGTTGGCTGTCATTGAGCTGAGTCACTTGATACATGGTAATGTATGATGTGTGCTGCATGTGAGGTCATTTGTGGAGAAGGATGACACCGGCAAGATCGACTTATTAAATTTCATGCAGATTGGAGTTTTAAATTATGCAAACAATACTCAGAGTCAGAGCTGCTTTCCAGACAGACATGTTATCATTGGCTGAGTTAAACCTAAATGGATTGAGTCAGAAATCCACCACCCACGTGTTTTCTGCCTAAGTAACACTACACTGAAGCTCGGAAAAGACGAGAAGTGGGAGAGGATGAAACCAATACTGTAAAACTGTCTCATGCTACTAACTGAAAGAATGTAATTTAGCTAAGTATTTACTCAAGGTAACCCGGTTTAACTTACCAGCCAAGTCATGGTTTCTGCAAGAGCCTACTGTTGCCAGGTCTCTTTTGAACTAGCCCAGTGGAATAGATCATTTTAGTACAAACACCTATGAATCTGAAATAAATAACCAATGGCATGAGTTATTCAAATATCTGAATACAATGAACTATGAATCTTCAGGAGTAGCACCAAGAGTTTGCAAATTATTAATGATATTACCTGTGAAAGGTTCACCCGATATAAACTTAAAAACATTTTCCATCATCAGCATGTAGGTTGTTTTAATGTACTCAGAACAACATACAGTTACTGCTCCAAAAAACAAAAACAAATGTCACTAGAGCTATTCAGTACTAGCCCACAGTTTCACACGGTAGACCAGCATACAGAAGTTGAGTAACAAGTATGTAAAACTGTTAACCAATGAGATGCTGTGAGCAGGCTTGCAACTTACACTCTCTCAGACAACAAAAGAGGGTGTGTGACTCCTCTTTGTGAGAGTGTGTAGGATTTTCTTTCTGAAAGTTTTACTTTTAAATTAAATCTAATGTACAATGCACTTCTCTAATATGCCACTGCTTGTGCAAGTACTATTGTTTCTGCTATTGCAGTCACAGCAGAGTAAATACACTATTTTTGTTGAACATGACCTGCTCACCCAATGATTTAGTGTTTCTAAGAATAGATATAGTATTTCCTTTGCAGGCCATGTCATTTTTTCCTCAGACATTGCAATTTGACACATTCATTTCAGAACCAAACATCTATCAGAAGACGCCAAATGCTGTATATCTGAATCCTGCCTTGACTTGAGTAAGACGTCCTCCTTTGCAGAAGTCATTAACAAAAACAATAACAAGAAAATGCTGTCTGGATCTCTCTGGTGTAGCCCAACCATTCCTGGCAATGGCTGTATATGGTATCTGTGGGAACCAGAGAACAAAGCAAACAGAGTGGAAACCTAATACTTTTTTAAAAACTGCAACATAACACAAATCAATTTAATTAAGAGAAGCATTAGACCTCACAAGTGACATACAATGAATCATAATTTATGGTTATGCTAATGTGTAGAAATCACTAGAGGAACCCCCCGAGCACAATCTTACCTATGGCCTCAAAATGGCTGCGACCTTTTTTGGAAAGAAATCAGACTGCTAAAGAACAAAACCCTTTTATTTGAAAAAGTTCCAAACCAACACATTGTCTCTCATGAATCAAATGAAATAAAATCTAGTTTATGTAAAAAAAATCTTCAATTTCTGCTCAAGTCACACTGTCTGTAATCTTGAGAAAATCGTGCCAAATACAAGCTGTGCTAAATGTTTAAAACATGAGGAGTTGTTACATGTTCTCAACAACCTTGTTTATCACCCTATCAGCTCCCAAGGATACTTGTAGTGCCGTGTTTGATACAATGTGAAGCTTAAGTCACCTACTGATAACATGAAAATCGGGAAACGTCTTCATTTGAAATGTGGCACAATCATGACAGTTAACTCAGCAATTTGGAAGTGCACTACCTGCACAAAATATATCCTTTTTTATAGAGCACCTGGCTGCATGCTGCTCCAGTGTTTTTTCTTCCCCTTTATAATCTTTATCCTTTCAGCAGCACCTTTTCTTTTCTTTTCCTTTATCAGGTGTGCACCTCTGCGACTGCCATGAGTAGTTATCTGTGCTGTTGCATCTGTGCCTCTGCACCATTTACACAAATACATATCCTGCACATCTATGACTAACTGCACCATAATTAGTTTTTTTTTTTTTCGTTTTTTTTCACTATGTCCCAATCTGCTCCTTCAGTACCACACCATAGTTTGATAACACACCTGTTTCTCACTATACTTTGAGAGTAGCAAAGTGCTCAGTTTACACAGCTTTCTTGTTTTCAGAGATCATGGCGCTCTGATTCTCTTGAGTCTCACTTTAATGTGTCTAGATAGTCCACAGATAAATTCACCCCCAGGAGCATCTGGGCTCTGCAGTCGGATATGTCACAGATCCTGTCATAACAAGGACTATGGGATTAGTGAACCGATTCTTCCTCACTGCCTTGTACCATTGTTCCAGATTGCTGAGCCTGAGATAACCAGCCAGAAGGTATAAATTCAGATCTATTGTCTCCAGGGCAAAGTTGTGTAGCTCAGACTTCCAGTCATAGCTGCTCACATCCTCAATAGGGTCAAACGTTACATCTCTGCTGTAGTGCTCATCAATAACCTACAGTTTTTCCAAAACTTTTACGTTCCCACACAATGTTTTGCTGTAGATGCTCTGTGGTTAACACATTAACACTTACTCATCCACACTTTATCATTGAGCAGATTCATAAAAACAACTGAGCTTGAAGAATGCCCAAAAGCTCATCAACAGCAGTTTAGATGCCTTTGAGCAATGTAATGTAATTTGGCAATAGACGATGCAAATGAGGAAACACACTAAGCCATAATATTTCCCTATATTGCACAGCCCTTATAATGTTATTAGTCTGGAGTTGCAAAACATCAATTACAGCTGCTGTCTTCTCTCATAAATGGCAACCCACCCCAAAGTCCCAAGTGGAAAGAGATGTGTTGTATGCCTATCAACAGCCGTTAGAATCAAACGACTGGGCTTTCATCATTCAATCATTTTTGGTGACAACACCGCATGGTTCCTCCAAACTCACATCTGCTTTACAGTGGCTGGTGCAACGGTGACCTCAACGTTAGAGAAAGTTTCTTCAGACTGAGTTTTTTTTTCAGAGTGAGATGGAGGCCAACAGAAGAAGACTGGGTGTAGGCAGCTTACAGCTGTGAATGCACTCTAACTAAATGAGTCAGGCTGTTGCTGAACAAGTACCAAAAGTGCTCAAGCAACTCCTCTCTGGAAAAATGGAGACTAAAACATAACATGTGCATCTTTGTTCAGTCAAGTGTAGACAGCTGCATAATATGTATTCCAAAATATATGCACACAAAATCAACCAGTATAAGCAGCTGATGCAAATGCACAAAGAAAAGCATGGGTGTTTCAATTGTTCTACATCTTATGTTGTCCTTTTTAAGATGCAAGCTTTGCGGAAAAAAACTATTTCATGAAATAGAAAAAGGGGGCATTCATTCTTTGAATAGAATTGAGTGAAAGAGTATAGGTCAACACAGTGGTCAGAGCCTTGTAATGTGTTTGTGCAACATGCAGAACCAACCTGCCAACGCTGCTTTTGTGTTTCCTTAGAAACCTCAGCTCAGGTTGTATTGTCTGGTGTGTTAATGTACTTCATGGTTGCAAACCTATTTCCATGGTTATCTTTGCACTTTCACTGTAATGTAATTATGTTGTCTTGCTTGTTTTTATTACCTAACTGTTTTTTCAATAGGTTTTTCTTAACATGGGTGATATTCACATTATTTGTAAATTACAATAACATTTTCATAGAATTTCAGATAATACGGTTTGCAAACAACACAAACTACTTTATCACCCTCTATAGTATTGTTTCCTTGCCCATCAGAATGTTTTCTTATGCATTTTGTTGTTTTCCTTTTCCATTTATCTTTGCTATACATGTCCCAATATAGTAATACATCATTTATATGAGCTTTATATATAGTACTGTCATCGTTCCATTGTGGACATTTTGCCATTCTTGCTGTGATGGCCAGTTCTAATTGGTAATTTGTTATTGTTATTTCTAACAGGCATTCAGGTTAGATTTTTTTTTTAAATGGATTTTAAAATCTTGTTTTTTGTCATATTCCAGCTAAAAATGACAAAGCACTTGTAGGAGAAAATGAATTACTTAAAATGTTTCTCAATATTCTTTTTCCCTGCTCAAGTCCTTGCCATTCTTATAGCAAGTTCTAATGAACCACACGTTCGAAAAGAAAAGCAAAGTTTATCGTATTATTAGAAAGAAAAAAAAAGTTCCTGCTATGCGCACCACATTGACTGTTGCTGTGTAAGAATACGATTGGCCGCGTATGTGGGTGGTCGGGAGGATGGGTGGGAGCTGAGTTTGCTTCTCGGGGAAAACAAAAGACTTTCAACCAGGAAGTGCATGTTCCATGAGAGTGTTTTAATACAAACCATTATCTTTTTTCCAAAACTTGTTTCGGTACCTAAAACTTTAAAAGGCGCATAAGAACTTTTTCTTGCCTTAATCTCCACCAAAAAGACGGCAGCTAGCGATGCTCTGTACCCAGCTCATTAGCACAGAGCTCTGTAGCCAGGGCCTGAAATTAATAGAATAGAACAGAATGCCTTTATTGTCATTATACACAAGTACACGGTACCTGTGCAACGAGATTGAAGCTATCCCTTTATAGTGTTGACACAAAAATATAAGAATATAAGATAATAATATAAAATATAAAGTCAACGATATAACGTGTAGATAGTGCAGAGGAAAAAGAGAGGGGCGGGGGGTGCTGGCGCACAGTCCTGAGTCTGGAGAGCCACTGTATACATATATAAAATAGCTTTGAATGCACATTGTGTAAAAGTAGATAAGTGTTAACAAATTAATAAATAATATTGCACAGTGATGAAATAAAATGATAAAGTACTAATAATAAATAAAGAAATAAATATTAGTTTTTTAAATATTAAATCCTATATATATATATATATATATATATATATATATATATATATATATATATAATTTAAATATATATATAATTTAAATATTAAATATGTTAATATATTAAATATTGCACCAAATATTACACCTTCAACACGTCAAATGTGGGTGAATTTTGACACCGGCTACTAAAACTGTCAATCTACAGTCAGTTGAGTGATTCTGAGTGTTTTTTTTTTTTGCCAATGTTGTTCTTTCCCATTTTAACCAAGTCTGCCATTTGCTTGGATTTGAGCTAAAAATGTGGTGGTGCATTACTGGGGTGAAGAAGCCGGCTGAAACAAACAACCAACATAAATAAATTAAAAGAAAAGTAAAAGAAGATGTTTTATTACCAAGACAGTCGGCAACAAAGGCAAGGTTTGTGAGGTACTGATTTACGACAGAAGTACAGTACTGCTGTTACGTTCGTGTGTATGGCTCAGAAAAAGAGAGGGAGGAAGAGGAGCAGTCAAAATAAAAATATGTAATAGAAATCAAACAAATAAAAATGTTTGAGAGTCATTAAGTATGTTGATTTTGTTGTTAACTTGTCAGCACTTAAATATGTATGCTTAACAAGTTCAAGAACGATGCTTGTGCATTTCCTGTATTTCACCTTTTATAGGGCAAACAAATTGGCTGGTAAAAAGCCTGTGTGGCTAGTGAATTTAAAATCCACCTGCCCTAAAGTTAATTTCAGTCCCTGTCTGAAGCCAATGTCATCTGACCAACCGGCGGTCTCCTAGTTTTAGCGTGTTTAACTTTTTGTACAATATTCTACGGACACGTTCATGAGAACGTTTTGGTTCGTAATGACATTTTTACTGTGTTGAAACTATTTTACCTAACCAACTAACTGTAAGTAATTAAGTGTCTACCTTTATTTCTTAGCCTATTGTCAATAGTAACATTTCCCTTTGGTCAGTGAGACCTTTTGTTCAGAGTGGGCTCCTGTGGAGATTCACATCTTACCTAACAAGGGACCTTTTTTCTAAAATGTTAGCAGACGGTTTCGGGTCTTTGCAAATCTACTCAGATAATCTTGTGAGTAAATGTCTTCTCAGCTTTTGTTATTCTGTTGCTTCCCATAGCCTTGTATAAAACCATGCCCAGAAAACTCATGCTGGTCAGAGAGAATCCCACAGCTTCTTGCTTCTGTCTCTACGATGAATAAAACTCATCTGAACCAGCCACTGTATTGGCCCTGAGAGAAGCTTTTCTTCCACACACTCTAACCCTTATAAGGGAGTTATTTAACCGCCTCAAGATTTTAAGTTTACTTATTTTACCCTAATTAGTGGAGACAACTTTTCTCTTGGCTGCTCTAATATTGTAGTAAATGTTTTGAATACCCCACAGCACGTTTTCAGCAGCGCTTTAAATCTTTGGGTAAAACATGGATTGGTTGGCTGTAAGTACTCCCTTTAAAGCTTAAGGACAAGGCTGAACTGAACTGAACTTACAACAGTCTGATGCCTCATACTTTACATACACAAACTCTTTATCTTACTCCACACCATACCCCCCCCGTCCTATCCCTCCCCCCTTCGAACGGACCGCCTCGGAAAACTTTCTTTTGTTTTTTCACCCTCCCAAGTCACCTCAGAAACACTGTACAATGTACTGTGTGTTGTCCTGTGCATTATGTTGTTATGGTGTTATGTATTGTATATTATGTTCCTGCTTGCAATAATCCTTATCAGGAGAGTGTGTAGCTGCGGCCCTGAGGCTTGCTCCAACCAAAGTCAAATTCCTCGTATGTGTTCTCATACCCGGCAAATAAAAGCTGATTCTGATTATGCTGAAGTTATAACTGAAAATCATCTGATGTCATTTGGTTCATTTGTAAAATACCAAAGCTTAGCAGAAAAGTCTCGCCTTTTGATAATGAAGACACCTTTTGAGCGAGACACATGAGTGGTGGTAGTGATGTGGTTTTGAAACAATAACAAAGTAATTCCACAGTCAAGCAGTGATCGAAAGTCAGAAAAAAGAAAAGTATTTCAGAGCACTCTGTATGATTTTATAAGACAACTGATCTCAAGGGCGCTCCTCTGTGGTGTAATGTGAGACAAACAGGGTTTTCTCACCCTCATCTTTCTCCTTGTGACTCCTTTTTAAATAATTGAAAGCTGAGCAAAGCCTGGCAATTCTGTCCCACTGAATGAGAGACAATTCTTCTGTGGGCTCCTGCAGTGAGACTGTTGAAAAAGCCAAAACAGCTTAGATTTGTAATATCTTTACAGCTATGTGGTGTCTTGCCATTGTTGCATTGCTCATCCCCAGGGCTTTGCAAAAAGAAAGTCATTGCTGAGGCATTCAACTGGTTTCTGACATCTGCACTATTTTACTCCAAGGGATTTGTGTCAGAGAGAAAAACTAGATTGATCACAGTCCCTTTTGTGTCGTTCAGTCTGTCTCCATTATACCTTTAGGACATTTATTGATCTGCTAAAGTTACCCTGATTTGAAGTTATTACATCAATAGAAAATTACTCTGGATATTGCTGTTTGTGATAAAGCACATTCCATATAATAATTATGGTGTTGTAAGATGTAAGTGATTTTAAATGTCTCTTCTTTTTGAGAAAAGCCTGCAATTAACATCAATAAGGAGTGTGAACAACAGTTACTAAATGTGCATCTCATATAAGAAGTCTATCATAATGTTGAGAGCATTTTTAATGAATGAATGTGAATATGGTTAGTTTGGAAAACGTGCCTTTGATTAGGCACAGCTGTGTTTTGGGAAGAACTGCACTTATTTCTTGAATACAACCCTTTAGAGATTCAAGCACATTCGTTAACTGTTCAGGGAGTTGTTTAGGCTACCATATACTTTGGTTAACAATATATAGTTGTTTGTGAGATATCATAGATATTGTTGTGCACACGATTTTGTACAATGTCAAACAAACCTGTTCATGATTATGTGTTGGGTCAGACTAATTTAGATTTGTTTGCGTGAAAATTCATAAATGTTCGGCTACATTTAATTTGAACTGCAGTGTTCCCCTGCATACTTTCTGCTGTAAATTTCCTTTTGATTACACATTTTTCTTTCATGTAGTAATGAGGAGGAAGCTCTGTGCCAGTGAGTTTTGATCCCGTTCCCCTCAGGATCAATGGATCTTCATTGAAAAGTGAGCAAAGACAAAGATATTCTAACATCACCAAGACAGCCTTCATTTTTGCTCTTCCTGCCTACTCTGGGACTCTAGTACACCTGAGCATGTTAGTTATGGAACATCTGAACAGGACAATACCTTCAATTGATCAATCAGCCGCTAAAGTATTCTTGTTGATGCATGGGAATTAAATAGCTTTGGGCCGTTGCCTCATGAAAGGAAGCCTAGCTAAGATATCTGGTACACATTTTCATCAAGTCATTTTATATTTACCCCAAAATTCACAAATTATCCTCAAGGGGCTTAACAATTTGAACAGCATATGGCAACATCTATACTTGTACAGTGTATGCTTGTTTTAAAGTACAAAACATATTGGGTTTATCAAAAATACAATAAGGACTTAGCCAAGCAAGCATAAGAACAACAAACCCAAGTGGCAACCCCCAGGTGTGGTGGCTTTGGTTTGGAGACTACATTTGCAACCTGCGTTGCAAACTGGGGCAGGGAAATTGAAAAAATGTAGGGATGGTATAACAACAACACTATTAGGCTGCATTACGGCAAATGTTTTTGGGAGGAAGGAGATTCCTGCCTCCTCTGGACCAACATGGACAATTCTTGTTTTAATCTGGCACTTGCAGCTCCCCCAATTTAATAGAAATACAACACAAAACGTCTGGACGCACCCGTTAATACAAAGGAAAAACATTTGATTGCACACATTATTTTTTTCCAAAGTCAAAAATGTTAAATCTAAACTCTTTTTCAAATTTGACATTAATATCATCATCACTTTATAATCCGATAAATTATATTTGTCAGGATGAAAATGTATAAACCATGATTAATAATACCAGATGTCTAAATTTTAGATTTCAGACAAATCCCATCTTTTGTTGTCATTGTTGAACATTATCATGATCCTTTAACATCACGGAGATAACATGATGGTAGTGCTGCTGGAAAACTACCCACAGAAATACAATATCAGAAGGCAGATGGAAAAAAATAATGAAAAATGAAACCCACACTCACCTGCCAATATCTTGGAACAATGCTGACAAATGGGAGCAGCAGCCTGGCTCTGCTGTTTTCATCAGATCACTTCGTCTATCTCTCAATGGCACCTGCCTCAGCTGCCCCATTGAATTACAGCAGCCCGCTGTCCTTGATTCTAGTAGGCAGAAGCCAAATTATTTGCACACTGGTTAGCCACTTCAAGGTGAAACAAAAACCGAGCTCTCAATTATTTCACAGTGGCATATTCAGGCTTTACGCTGGAGAATTGGAAATAGAACAGAATCATAGGATGGATTGGACCCTTACCTCCTCACCTTTTTACCTTGGTACTAATTGCCCAGATCACCTTGGTAATACATCTGCCTGCAAATAATCTGCTGCCCCCTAAAGTGGCCACAAATCATAGTTTCAGTACAGACATTCGCCAGCAGTGTCAGTGTTTTAGCAGGCTGCCAAGAAGATGGTTTTAATGGCAGACAGATGCAGTCTTTTGGCTGTCACAATTTTCGCATTGGGAACTCATGACTCTTTCATGAGGTTGTTAAATAAATAAGGAGGGTAGATTGAGTTGCCCAGAAACGTGGGCTGTGGCATATGGCCCGGGCAAAAATGGATCTCAACAGATCGCCTTTTTGGACGCCGTCCTGGTGCATGCTTGATCACTACGGGCCGGCCAAGACAGTAAAACAATAGGAAAGCAGTCAAAAGTGAGCAAGAGAGGGGTGTCAGGTGGCTTTTTTTTAGAAGCAGGGCTCGGCGAAGTGTTTATTGACTAGTCAGAACTGTCTGCTCAACATCAAAGCAACTGCTAAGTCCCCTCATGGGAACCCAACCAGACATAAACCTCTGAACCCACAAGATCAAAGTCTCACCCACTATTCGACTTAAAGCACATTAAAACAAAATGAATATTCTGTATATTATGTCACAAATATTAATAGACAACCCACCACCAGGAAACCGTCTTTTGCACGGATCAAATGGTATTAACTATGGTTAGTTTGAGATCCATTATTCATACAACAAATATACAGCATTATTTTTCTGGGAAGTAAGACTATGCAAATTTACTCATCCACTGCAGCGACTTTCATATTCATAAATTTACATATTTATGTTGAAAATCAGTACGTTACATTATAATTGGCACGTTTTGATTATTGAAAAACAAGTATGTATACTGTATGCGTTTAAAAAAAGAAGTTTCAGATCAAACTTTTTGCACTTTATTACGTTCATGTTTTCATCCATTTTTGTGTTTAATGTAAAATCATATCTATTGTGTTATGTTCACATTAAAGCTGAAACTGAATGTGCCGTTTATTTGAAATTATGCAGTGTAAATTTAGAGCCCAGGATGAAGTATCTTTCAAGGTAAAGTAAACAATTTAGCACATACGCCTGTGTACTCCACTACAATCCTCAATTTCAAAATTCATATTTTTTCCTATGGTCTGTGTTGAACATCCATAGAAAGAGTGGGAGAGACGTTATAGATGACACTGACTACACCTGGGGGGATGTTCTGAGTGTATGGGTATATTTTCAGTTCAGAACTGAAAATACAACAATGGAATAAAGCTCAATTAGGTTTAAAAAAAGAAAAAAAAAACATTTTGTGTGTCGACAAAATCCTATGGCACAGCTGTTATACTTGATGACATCCTAAGTTTGAGACTTAGGCTACTTTTGTACGTTTCTGGCAGTATAAGTAATTTGTAGCTTTTTTTAGGCCACAGGATTACATTATTGGAATTCTTAAATTTAGGTGATGTTGCCGTTTATGTAGAAACAGTTCGACAGTTGACAGTCAGTCTAAAATCATCTGGCACTCTCAAATCTATTTACTTAATCCTCTTCCTCTTTTTTTCCCCCATGTACAGTACATAAAGTACTTAGCTTGAGATGACTGAAAAAAACAAATTATGTAATAGGTAAATGTAACACTTAGTAAAATAGGACCATTATTTTTGGGCAAAAATGTGGAGAACAGAATTTAAACAGGGTCATTTTGATATGCAACAGTTTACATAATGTGCCATTCAGTAGGTAATAACATAGGCCCAATGTAGAAAACTACTAATACATTTAGAAGAAAAAATAATTAAGATGTCACATGTAAGTGGCAAATGCGTTTTCCAGAGACTTAACAGGTGTTTAAATGAAAATTGTTGTTGGCTGCTATATCATTTTGTTTTCTAATCAGGGCATGACAATAGTCATGTTTTCATCTAATTGTCAAGCAACTTTTAAGCAAACCTTTAAAAAGGTCACAACAAATAAAATGTGAATTGGAAGCATTTCCATCAACTGGTTTGGAGCGAATAAGCTAGACTACGCAAAGCGTAGTTTTGTCACAAGTTGACGTTACGCATGGTTATAGATTGAAAACAAGCTTGATAAATCAAAGAGTTTAGAAGTTAAATTGCTTTCCTAAATAGAGTGAGGAAGTGTTGTTTAAGTTGGCCACTTGTGCAGAATACAGGGTTTTGGCAGAGACAGTTGGTGTCAGTAAGAAAACCGTACACCGCTCTGTAAACCTGGTGTAAGCCAATTGATTCCAGCTGTTGAACCAATTCGTCAATTTACCCGACGTGGCTGAGGCACAGGCAATAGTGGACCACAACTCCAAAAAAGCACACTGAATGGCACTGAATTTCCCCATCCTTCCCCCATCCGATGGATATCGGGTCTATAGTCATGTAGGTTACATGTTAGATATGTGACAAGTAATTTGGCAAAGCGGTTTCCATCTCCTATTTTGTGCATTAACTCTTTTTATTAAAAAGGCAAACCCCTCAAGTGAGTGTACATTTTTACAGAGGAAGTTTTTTCGAATTTAGCCGTTTCCATTAACATTTGCTAACGGGACTTCAAAATTCACATAGAAATATGTTGATGGTTTTCACTTTGTTTTTGAACTTTCGTCTGTGATATCAGTCTTTTCTTTTGTTAGTTCAGCCATAGTAACTGTTTACTGCCGACGCTTGCAGAAACCGAAAAAACAGTATGCCAGCTTCATACAAAGGGGAGTTGAATCAGGATTCTGTTGCGTTAGCTCCGCTTACCCTCTATGGCATACAAACCACCGCACGGTGATACTACTTTATTTTGACCCCTACTATTTAAGATTTATAAGCAAACAAACTATTAAGAAATGTATAGTTTACACTATATTGTAGCTTATATATAATGTATGATTTCAACTGATATACTGTATTACAGCGTTTCTGTTGAAAAAGATTAATGTTTATGGATGAATCATGGGTGAAAAGATTGTTAATGTATCTAATCACAACCACATTGTGTTACAAGGTTTGTGCTCCTTGCCGAAGACATACAAATATGTAGATTGTGCTCGCATTAATTGTAACAAATATACAATATGCTGTTTTAATACAGTTGCCTGATTAAGATTTAAGCCCTTTCAATTAGATGTGACATTTCAAATAAAATGAAAAGTACTCTTGCTTTCACTCCACTTATGACTGTTCATTAGTAAACAATGGATTTTAGCTGTAACAAATTCATTCATTTTAAAATATATATATTCTCTCACACACACATACAGTTTGGCTGACCGTGACTGAAATAGCTGAATTAAGATACACTATGGTAACATAGCCCTAAACAAGTGCTGAAATGAGACCCTTTGATATGGATATAATCTGGAAATTAGAAACGGCCTCTCTGTCGTGATGTTATATTCCCCATTTAAATATACAGTATATCTCCTAAGACTTGCTTTTTATTTTAGGCATCTGATGCTTCTTTTATGTGACAGATCACCAACTCACTAACTTAAACTCACACTTGTGTTTGCGTACATGACATGTTTCCCAGATGTCATTAAGCACATGGATTTGGATGAGTACAAGGAACACCCAGAGGTGTGTCTGTATTTTCATGCTCAACAGAGGACAGGTGACTTGTCGCACGGTGTCAGAATCCATCAGCCTATTCCTGACCTAGAATTTTAAGCACAGATCAAAATCTGACAAATGAAAACAATGGTTGTTTCCGTTACTCCCCTGGGCTCTAAGGCCTCAAGAATAGCTTCTCTCCTCTTCCATTCTGCCTGTCTTTTTTCGAATCAGAAGATAAATGAGCATGAGGAAAAAAGGAACGTCAAAAGTCCCCTTGGAGCCCTAAACACGGAAGCAAAGATGTGGAATGAAAAGGAATGGGACAGGGATTCAAACGTAATGCATAGCAGCACCATGTTTATGAAACTAGGCTGTCCTTGTCAGATGTCCCTGGTCATTTCCCATGTCCTTCAAAGGGTAACCTAATTTGCTCATGTTTGGTTAAGAGACACCCCAGAATAAAACTGATGTTGAATGTTAAGAATCTACTATTTTGTTTATTTTGCAGTTCACTAACTAATGACTACCAATAATTGTCTCTTAAGATTACATATGTGCAGCGTAAATTAATAACATTCCCTATACATATCTCAATGTTTGTGATCCTTTACTAATGGTGGTTAATTAATGTTTAGTGGCCGGGCAAGTGAACAAGGCAACTACCAATGGCCTGTAAACAAGTAATTAGTGCTGAAAACATGATATTAAATTATCTAGCTGTCTGTATCATCATTTAATGCGGTAGTCAATCAAATATATCAAACATCAAATTGCTTATATCGTTACTGATGGATAACAAATTAGACCCAAATGCTCAGCTAGACAGAAGCATGTGCTTGGGTAGCAACACAGCAATGCGTTACGGCACTGTATTTTTTTATTTTCATAAATCTGTGTTGATGAAGAAGAACATGTATCCAGATCAATGGGACTATGCCAGTTTACAATGGCCTGTAAGTGAAATAATACATAAAATCACAATTTAACAATAGTGACGAGTGACAGTTTTCACTGCTAGAAATCTCAGCACCTGGAAAAATTACCTATGTTATTCAAACCCCACACATACGCAGCCGTCATTTTTGGCCATAAAACACTGCTAAATCCTTACTAATGGGATTAAAATCAAGATATGACCATCATGTGTTTAAAAAAGTCCATAGATTGTTTAATACAACATACCATATTCTCAACAATTCAACATCAACAAAATTTTGTTAATAAAAAAAAAAAAAAAGAATCTGCATATTACCTTTTTATTGCACAGAACAATTTGAATGTATTTTCCATAGATTTCTTTTTTAGTATCTTTTTTTGTTTGTAGAAAGTTGGCTTGGACTACATGGTCAATATAGTCCAGGGTCAAAATTTAAAAAAAGGAATAACAGGAACAAAAACAGAATCCCGGGTCTCTTGGGACCGAAAGAAAGGCTTGGTACAGTAGCCACACTTTGAACGAAGAGAGCATTCATAATCAGCAAGAGGGAGAATCATGAGCCATTTCCAGTGATTTTTTTTTTTTTTTCTTCCTTTATGCAAAACAGATTACACCAAAGCTGCTTCAGATTGCTCCATGGGTGAAAACATCTGTGTCACTCAAACCATCTGCATATTCTATCCATACTTCAGCCCATTACTGTGTTGTTGTCTGTAATGTCATCCATCATAAATGACTTAGCCTTTATCCTTACACACGTTTGCAAAGCCCAGCTGTCCACAGTGTGTACTTGAAAAGGAAAGGGTGTTACCTCACATTTTATATGCAGGACCAACTGGGAACCAACTTTGCACAGTTCTTTTCCCCAGACAAAACATTGCACATTTCTGGGGAATAGCAAACCTGTAAATGATCATGGAAGGTAATATTTCCATGGCTTTGATGGACAGGGGGGGGAGGGGGGGGGGAGCATCGGCATCAATGAATCATTGATTTCATAAAACGACAAAAAAAATTAAACAACTATGAAAGAAATATTCTACATTTTGAGGAGCACATTGTATCCAAAAACGTGAGCACCACAACTTTTATTCCTTACTATCATGTTGAGCACAAAATTATACCAATACATAATAGTTTTTGAAATGAAATTCAAAAAGTCAGGGATAAACAGTATAGTATAAGGTAGCAACACTAACCAGTTTGTTCCATGGCAAAACTATAAGATATATCCTGCAACCGTTGTTGGTCCAGATCACATCATATCAGCAGCATCTCACATTTGCTACTGTATCCCAATCCAGGTGTGTGCATTGTCTGGGTTACATATGAAAATTAGGGATGAGTGACACTGATATCAGATACTGGGCTCAAAAGGTTTCATTATGTTTCTCCAATGCTAAAAACCTATATTAAGAGCCACATTTTAACAACAGTATTTGCTGCCACTCTTCAACACTCCAACAATGTTGTACAGTGCATAACTGACAATTGGTTAAAGGTAAAAGTTGCACTGATGTATCCCTATATCACTGAATTTACAGTACATATATTCAGAGCATTTATATTGTATCTTTTCATTTTTTCAAGTCACATAATGACTAATGTAAACTGTTTTATGGTTTCCTCCACTGTACTTTCTTGGTCAAAGAGGGCGCCACAAGTTAGCTAATGTGATTTCAAATTGAATTTTGTCATCACTAACAGTTTAATAGTTCCTATAATATGATTGTGCTGTACTATGTTAAGTATTTCTGCTAATTGCGGGGGCATACTCTTTCTCTTTTATCAAGTATTGTGACACAGATATACATTTGATGGATTACAAAACTATAATCACTGCATGAACAAAAACTGACCATATGTAGCACATAGTGATGATATACTTGAAAAGCCTCAATGTTTTATAAATGTGCTCATCAACCCATACAAATCTCTTTCATAACTTGACATCTAACCTTGGAAATAAAAAACAAAATAAAAAATACAGACACAAAACAGCAATGGCCAAAATATGATCTGCCCCCAGCATTCTGGCTGTTTTAAGTGTTTTTTTTTTCGATATATTTTTCCCAGTATAAATCCACAGGAAAACTGCTTATGACAAATTTGACTTACAATAAATGCCCCCTCAGGCCTTGTAGAAACCACCAATGCCTTGTAGCACCGGATGTGCTTTCACTTGTGAAAGTCTGGAACTGCCCTCCTCTCTAGTGCTTCAGTCAAGAAAAAACGTATAACTCTATGATAACAGACCAGGATCGACAGGTTTGTAGGGGAGGAAAGAAAATGTCTTCTTTTCCATTTGTCTTATTTTTTTAGTTCAAAATTAATAAATTCCACAGCTCCGTTAAATCATTTTCATGTTAAACTTGCGAGGAGCATCCACTGTGTTGCTGCTCATGCCAGCGTCCGATTTCCGTGGCACATACTCAATCTCTATGTTGTGCTTAGTGTTGCCTTTACCTCTGCTCCAAAGGAAAAGCAGTACCAGGCAAAACAAGACGACACCGAGGAAAGAGATGAAGCCCATAGTGGTCGCAATGATCAACGTCTTTATATCAAAGGGGAAAGGAGCATTGGCTCTTGTACCATTAGCACCAGTTTCTGCGGGCTGGTTGGAGATGAAGGCAAAAGTCTTGTTGGGCTGGTGTGGCCAGTCAGGCGAGTAGCTATGAATGTGCAGGTGAGCAAGAGACGTGTCATTTCCGCCTGCATTGCTAGCTATACACACATATGTGCCATTGTCCTGAATCTGGGCATAGCGAACCTCGAGTGTACCGTCTGGCAAAACGGACAGCCTTCCAATTGTTTTGGTAGTGATAAACTTTTTCTGCGGGGATAACCACATTATCACTGGAGCCGGATCTCCATCTGCTTGGCAAGCAAAATGAACGATGGCTCCCTCGTCAACAAATTTCTGCTGGGGTTTGCGATCCCTAATCCTAGACTTGCGACATGTGAAGTAGTTAGGCTGCAGAACATCCGGGAAATCTTTGAATTCTTTGCCTTGGACAAACTCAGGCGAGGCACAGGTTGGCTGCTGCCTGTTGAAGTTTAGTCTCCAGCGTCGTCGAAAAACCCATAACAGTCGGCAGTCACAGGCCAGGGGATTATCATACAAGGCAAGGGTTTCCAGGTTGCCAACTGAATGGAAAGCAGACTCTTCTAAAGTGCTAAGAGAGTTTCCAGACACATTAAGAATCTTCAGGTAGTTTAGACCACGGAAAGAGTAGGGCTCAATCATTGCCAGTCTGCCTCCTACTAGGTGAAATTCCTGCAGACGCAGAAGATCGTGTAGCTTATTCCCCTCAATTGTGTGGATAGGGTTATAGGAAAGATTAAGAAAGCGCAAATAAACCAAGTGCCGCAGGGCTACATAAGGAACTGTGGTCAGGTTGGCATTTGCAATGGTTAGGGAGGTGAGATTTAATCCATACAAGCAATTTGGGGTCATCGTATCCAGATATGGCCAATTGGCTATTTCCAACACTTTCAGCCGATAGAGCCGTTTGAAGGAATAATCCCGTATGACATTGATATTGAGGAGGCGCAGCCTAAGAGTGATTAAACTGTGAAGGTGGGTAAAAGCCTCTGTTGGCACAGAAGACAAGTTGCACTTCTCAAGACTCAGGTGCTCAAGGCTGCTTAGGCCATGAAACGCCCGGTGGGAGATGAAAACCAGGTCGTTATCACCCACCTCTAAAGACCGGAGGTTGTACAAATCCTGGAACATGTAGTCCAACAGGATGACGATCTTGTTCTCACTTATGTCCAGCTGTGTGAGATTGCTCAATCCTGTAAAGACACCGAGCTGGATCAGCTTAAGCTTGTTGCTACGAAGCCCCATTGTCCGCAAGCCGTAAAGGTTGTTGAACGCACCAGGTTCAATAGTGGAGATAGTGTTTTCACTGAGCTCCAGGTGTTCAAGGTTGGGAAAGTTGGCAAACTCATCTGGGTTGATGGTTCTTATGCGGTTTTTGCTGAGGTCCAGCAGTCTTGTTTCTGCAGGTATTCCCTCGGGAACTGTCATGAGCTTCTTGCGGTGGCACATCACAGAACGCTCTTGAACATTGCACTCACAGCGGGATGGACAACCTGTTGTTGAGCCAGACAGCACAGTGCCGAGCATCAGGATCAGAATGGGCTGCCAGCAAGCCACCAGGTAGCTGTGCCCAGTCGCTTCCCCAGCTGCCATCTTATCGGTTACCTGTGGAGACATAAAGAGGGGAAAAATGAAATTCACAAAACTTTCAAACTGCTTTTAAAAACATTTGAAAAAATATATATGTTTTTAGGTTTGTTTTAGATGAGGTGGATTCAATACATATTCTGGAATATTACAATCATCTCAAGCAATGGACAAAATGAGGTTATATGGCATAAACGCCATAATGGCGTTTTGATATCATTGAGCTATGTGCTGATATTCAAACATGCAGTTTGCAATTTGAAATCATACGTGATAGACCTAATGCATTTATTTTTTATTTATATGGCACTTTTTGAAAACCTCAAAGAAAGAGTTTGAAAAAAAATACACATACTAAAATCCACAAACATTAATCAAACATTAAAAAACAGCTCTAGAAATGTGAGTTTTGATATGTGATTTGAACATGGAAAGATTGGACATGGAGTTGTGTGAATTGGCCGCAGTAAGAACTTGTTTTTAAACACTTTCCTTTGGCCATTGTGTTCCATTTCTGCCAGGTGTTTAGTTCAACAATCGTAAGTGCTAAAAAGATGCCATTCTTATGTGACACAATTCCTAACAGAAAATAGTCATGAATTTTGCTGTAATATTAATGCCACAGACTCGAGATGAATAGAGGTGGACGTTACGGGGAATAAAGTACGTGCTTGCATAATTGAGAGGGACAATTGTTATGAATTCTGCATCCTTCAGGTTTCTGCACAGAACTTTGAAAGGCATTTTAAAATGCAAGTAGCTGCTGTGAATGCACAGCATTCTATCAGACCTATTTGTGATGTACTGTAGAATAGGAAGAACTGATCCCAGCAAGAAAATCAAAGGCCAAATCTTTTTAGTTATCTACGTACATCTTGTCCTGCACACTCATTGTGTCTGCTGTCGAATGCTCAACCCTATTTCCACTGCACACCTTAGAGACGATCAATCAGTCAATGCTATCACCTTGACATGGAGTGAAGGGGCACAGCCTTAAGTGAAATTAACAGCATTTTTCAGACAGAAATCCAATTCATGCTGTTTCACAGACACACATGCTGTGCACATCTGTGGTTTGTTCTGGTATCATAAACTCTTTTTTTTCCCCCTACATCTAGCCTGGATTTGCTGTGTGAGTAAAAAAAAAAAACAGAAGGGTGGAGCAGCAGTAACAGGAGAATGCAATCAAAGACGGATGGTGGCAAGTGTGATTTATGTGCCGTGGCTGATACTCGGCTCATGCAATCCTTTACGATAAAATATAGACTTTACCCCAACAGGGTTTTGGATACAGAGAGATGCACAGTCTAAGAGCAAAAAAACAAACCACAATGAATTTCAATCCCATGTGTTAGCGTGCCTGCACCACTTCAACTAACAATGCAATTCATTTATTTTATCATTTCATTCCATTTCCACTTGTTGGTAAAAAAATGTTAGCATCGTCTACATAATAAAATGAATTGAACATGGGAGCATCATTGATTTTGAAATCAAGCTGTATGATGGGTTTCAATGCAGATGAAATTACATTATTTCCAATATCCAAGCACAGGATAAAATGCGTATAAAAAACGCCACAGAAACAAAATCCTTTACATCTAGTTCACACTCATCAAGGCATGCCCGTAGGGGACTCCCGTATACGTGTGGTGGCAGAACGTAGATTTTTGCAAGTGGTATGCACTTTCATGTCCTCTAAATTTCACTTTAAAGTTGATTGCCAACTGGTCACATGCTGATTTTTTTTATTTTTATTTGTATTAATAGAGGGTTTGTGAAGGTTAGTGCATGTTTGTGCTTCAGTAGATTTCATGGACCGTATTAAATGTGACAGATTGAGACTGTAGAGAAATGGGTAAAACAAATCTGTGATATTATGCTCACATTATGCTATACTGTTAATTATTGGGTGACATTTTGCCACAAATAACTTACTTCCCACTATACCAATAACCAACTAGATATCAAACTCATCAAAACAGGGTTTATTGATTAGATTTACTAACCTCAATTTCATTTTATTCCCTCTAAGGTCAAAGTTCAGGTTGGGGATTTGATGATACCATCTGTAATCAAGTAAAACCAAGAGATCTAAAAACAGGCAGACATGATAGTAAACCTGGATTGGATAGTAAAGGTTGACCTGCATCAGAGCCTGCTGTGCTCCTTGTAGCCTTGAGCTATTCTCAATCACTCTTATTCCATAACCCACATTGATCAAATCAATGCTGAGCACTGCAGGATGGATTGGTGTGGGGCGTTGCATGACATGTTAAGACACTTAAGAAGAAGGAGTGTCCTTATCACAAGCTGAATTCCATCTGTCACTCTCAATCATGTGGCAATCGCATATTGGATATCAGTCAATAAGATGGTATTATGTCCATCGCTATTACTACTGACACTGAAACACAATCGAGAAAAAATGATTGAATCGTAATCCCTTGTCGGGATCTTCTCACTCCTTTGCAAGGGTTGAAAATTCCCCTAAAATGATACTGCACTTGATTTCTCAATCATAATTCATCTGATTATTTTTGAGGATCCTTTTAAAAAGAGAGTAAAGGTTTTACTGATGTCCCCTTCAAAATCCTGGCCCATGTGTTTTTTCATAACAGAACAGCTTTATTGCACATGGCTTCAGCAGCAAATACGCAAAGGGAAACAAGTAAAGTAGGGGACACATTACGATGAAGAATTGCATCTCCATGGGTAAGCATTTTCAGCTCTGTTTTGTTAATGATCTGGTGTTATCATTCCCTCGCAGGCATGTAGTCTAAATGCAGTTCTTCATTCCCATCAGCACTCAAGTTAGCTCCCAGAGAATTACATTAATTGAGGTGAAGTGAGAGTGGGCATCCATTTCATAGAAAAGAATGTGGCCGAGGAGAAGTAAGACAGCTGTGCTGAATAAATGAGGACCCACTGGTCCAAGACCAGTAATAACTAGATCAATGAATAGTAAGATTAATGCCGTCATGATGAAATCCACTGGGATCCTGAAGATGTTCCTCGTATCAGGAAGTGGATGGTGTCATATGCACCTATTATAACAGAGTGGCATAAGACTAGCCATCAGTGGATGTACAATCATAATTAAACAGACAATAAGTAGGATTTTTGCTATCTTGTCCAAGCTGCAGTCATTAATTTAATTGGAAAATTTTAATCAATTTTGATTTTGAACCTTTTCTGTGAACATGTTCATGTCGAGACTAGACTAGGCCCCTATTAAAAATCAAACTGCCATCTAATTTAAGAATGAAAGAGTTCTTTATGAGGGAAAAACATTAATATACTGTTATTCAACTTTGGTGTTGAAGATATTGTTGGTTCTTTGTATACACAGGCAACGGTGTGACAACTAGTACAAGCCTTATACAAAACTCAAGCCACCTTTTCTTTATAGTCTAGTCTTGGGTATATCATCTTTTAGAAGGATAAGGATCTTGTTTCAACCACTCTATTTAAGTCTTGGGGCTCCATGTTCAACAGGTTGTACTCACCCATTTTGTAGTTAGTTAAATTGCTTGCTGTCCAAATGCAGCTCTCATATACAATCTGCTATCACCTAACTAAATCTTGTTCCATGCGTCTGAATGAGGCTGTCTATCATCATTACACAATGCACAATCAAACATAATTGGGGAGGGTTATTGTTATGACTTAAGCATTGCCCAAAGCTTTAGTTTACCTGTCACAAGACATTACTCCTGAGCCTTGTTTAACACCATAGTTAAATACCTGTAAGCTTCTGGGAAATCCATGTGATGATGCCGACGTTATCTGTAGCACAAAGTGTTAAAAGCCTTCAAAGCCAATTTCTATACAAACTGCTTAGTCAGCTGGCAGGCTAATCCTGAATGGACAGACCAGGCTGCACATTCTTTTTCTTTTTCTTTTTCTTTTTTTTTTTTTTTTTTTTTTTCTTTTTCTTGTATCAGTATTCCTGTGACTTTGACAGAATGTCTACTGACAATTTGTAGTTAATAGTTGACACAATACCCATTATCCTCCTGAGGTACATGTAACAAATTCATATAGGAGTATAAGGGTATTTTAAACCCCACACACCATATTATTTTAATTTTTCATAATCTATCTGTTTAAATGTGTATGCTGTAAGAATAAAAAAAAAAAACAGCTTCCGTTGGGCACCTAAAGGATTTAAGTATCTAGGAATAAAAATCACGCCCAAAATTGATCAGCTGTATGCAGAGAAC